>NC_090256.1:37002651-37037651 GCF_037325665.1 Littorina saxatilis
TTACACTTGTACGATTCTACAGTATATTTTATATTATAAACACATTTTGGAAATTTATAGATATCAAGGATTTATAGACTAATTTTACAACTTTATTTCCAAAACGTGGTAACTAAAGAATAGTTTCTCGCTCGCTCTCTCTCACATTGTTGCTGTTTTGTTTTGTTTTGTTTTGTTTTGTTGATGGTGGGTCTGTCTCATTGAGTCTGTCTGTGACAGGACGGAGCCGAAGAAACTGACAGGAAAGCGAGAAGGGTGAGGTTTATCCACAACAGGAATACATATCGAAATGTGTACGCGTCTGCACCTCTTCAGTCTAAGGTCGTTGTCTTCGCACTCTCTTGCGTCGCCTGGGAAAAGGTCAAAGTAGGCATCGAACACTTGTAGAGGGAGAGAAAAGTGGTGAAGGGGAATTGATAAGAGCTGCCAGCAAGGACAAATACACATAACCCTACGTTTTATTGACACACACGGCCTTGCAATGTTGACTAACCCACAGTATTGCTTCTCGTCTGTCACTGCTATTGTCTATATCGCGTGATATCATGACTAACGGTAGACTCCCACCCGGCACCCGACTGTAATTTACCCGGATAGTGTAAAAATTGCTCATTTTCTCAACACTCCCACAGGGTACTTAACGCAAGTTGGCGTGTGACGTCACATAATGTTCTAGAGTCGCCTTCTGAGTGACCTTAAAGGCACAGTGCAGCTCACAGCCTTCGTTTTGCGTTTTTGTTGCAGCTGAGTGCATTTACAGTTCAAAAATCCTCCTATGGTAGTAAAACAAACCCAAAACGACCCAACGACGACATCTGTGAAGCTCGACAGTTTCTTGTTCACGCGAGTGCATAAATTACCCTAGTTATTACGTGGTGTTTGGTCGGAGCAGGGACCTATATTAGGTCTAATATAGGTCTATGGTCGGAGTTCGATTCAACCGAGTGATTCCGGCCTCCATTTTGTTTTGCACAAACTCATGATGACGTCTGACATAGTTTGCAAGTGACGTGTCTTTTTGTGCATGATGTGGTGATCTACCTGATCTAAATTTAGATCCGAAAATAGGCCAAGACCAGCCGGGTCCGAGTACGAAATTAATTCGTAAAAAAATCGCAGTTCTTGACTCTTTGGGTGCAAGTCAATGAAACTTGGTAGTTCTTCTAACGGATAGCTGCCTGAGGTATGACTAAAAGCCCCAGGGGCTCCGTGCACCTGGATTTGACAAGTTCAGTACCTTTAAGAATATTTCAATTTATTCTATGGGATATTCTAGCACCGGCTTACATCGGTCCCCTTTATAAATCGCTTCACAACATTAATAATGTTCCCATACAACTTGCAATGAATGTACAGTTCCATTATTAAAAAGTTGATCTTCGCAAGCGAAATGCAAACACATGATGTGTACATAAAAAAAAAATCTGGTTCCAAAATAACTGCTCAGAGTTGTTCTAAAATAGTTCAAAAACACTTTCCTTTTTTTACTCAAAAACCTAGCGGTGAGTGTCTTTTGTTTTGTTGTCTTGTGCGCATTTTGACGACTGGTCTATCCACAACAACATTATTGGCACAAGTTTCCAGGTATACCATATCAGCAATGTCATCGGACATTTTGTCGCAGGCCTTTTTGGTTTGCTGAAGCGGAATTGTCGATACCATCGAGAGAAAATATGTTCACAGCATGCTCACGCCCTGGATCGTGGAACGCCTATGTATGTCCACCGCAGGCGCTACACACGATTATGTCCCCCGCACGCGGAAGCAGAGTTGATATATCGCAAACGAATTGCCTTGTGAAGGTATTTTATGGCAGATCACATTATTTATTATAGATATTCCGAAGCAGAATTGCCTAGGCTATAAGTACTTAAGTCTTGTTGTGTACTCGTGAACAGTGGTGTTCGGTTTTCTGCCGAAGTCCGTGAAAATTACGCAGAGGTCTCAATTTCGTACATATTAACCCAGAACTACCATTTGAATCACTATTCTAATACTCACAGTTCAATCTTCGATACCTTGCACACTTGTATGCGCGTTTTGGGGCACCAGCATCGCGGATAAGCTGCTCTAATCTAGCGTTATTTTGTGGTACTCGATTCTCAGTGGGTAAGGTCCCCCGCAGACACCAGATGAGGTCCCCCGCATTTTTGACCAAGCTGCGGGGTATCTTACCCCGTCAAATTTCACTGTTGATCTTTGTACCCATCGTGAGTCTAAACTTAACTAAGCTAAAACTTAAAAATGGAAAGCAGTATCCACAAGTAGTTAGACTTTGACAAGCAAGAAGATTTAAGCCCTTCTGTTGACCGTGCTTTGTGTTATTGTATCATTTTTAACGTGGGGGACAGTATTTCTGACCTGTCTTGGTGAAATTTCGTCTCTTATGTAGTACACGAGAGTATAAATGGTAAGAAAACTGGCTGATCCAATGCAAAAAAAAGTACCGGTCAGTATGATATAAACTTCAATACAAGAAAGTCTGGTTATCTACTACTTTAAGGCATTAATTTGGAGACACCTACCATGTGATTGGTCTTGCGGGGGACATAATCGTGTGTAGCGCCTGCGGTGGACACAACTAGGCGTTCCACGATCCAGGGCGAGATGCTTAGCCATTGTTTCAGTTCTGGCACTTTATTAAAACAGCTGCATGTCACGCAGTGGTATGTGTGTGTAAGAGAGAGAGAGAGAGAGAGAGAGAGAGAGAGAGAGAGAGAGAGAGAGAGAGAGAGAGAGAGAGAGAGAGAGAGACGGCATGATATGGTGAGAGTAGAAAGGGAGAGAAAAAAAAGACGAGAGAAGTAGGTAGAGAAAAAAGGGAAATGAAGACACTAAAACAAAGGGAGAGAAAGTGTGTGTGCGTATGCGTGCGTGTGTGTTCGTGGTTTTGCCTCTCCGCGTGTGCGACTGAGTACGTGTGTTCTTCAGCTTGTGTTTTTATGCTCGCGTGCGTGCGTTCTTGTATTTTTGTGTGTGTCCATGTATGTTTCCTTGATTGATTGGCATCCTAATCGGGTTGTTGATCACTGAATACCTGCTCACAATCGCCACGCACGATAAGGGTGTGCCTTCTCGCTAAATTCTTTTGTCAGAGCAATAACTGATACCCGGACACAATAACAAAGCCCGCTGACATTGTCAAAGTATTGATTCTAATTCACGTCAGTGCCTGCTACAGGAGATAAGTCGCCACAACCTTTAAAAGTAGGAAGCTGTAATTTATGTTTAAATGAAAATAAAAATACCTTCGCTTTCAATGTGTCCAAGTAGCCAAACGTACAGACCGTAAATTAAAATATATTATGTGTTCAGTGTTAGTTCTAAATCTGTAGAAACGAATTAAAATCGTGTGCGAGTAAAATGACGTCGAGAAGTTCAAGGCGGAACATGTTTTGTTGTACACGATTAACTCTGTACACGGTTGCCATTTATACCCCGTGTATGGTTGGGGGAAATGTATATATGAGAAAAACGAAAGTGAAGAGTCTGTGTCTGGCATAAAAGAATACATACTTGCACACGACTCGGACCCTAGCCCTAACCTTGAAGCCGAGAGACAGGTGGAAAGTTAATACATTTAAGTCCATTTGTTTCATCAAGACAGACAAACCTACAATGTTTAAAGTAAAACTTGGATTTTCATCCGCTACGAATACGCGCGTACCAGCGGTTTGCTTCTGCTGAAACGGACCCATTGTGATTGTCAATCATGAAGCAGAAAATACGTCTCATTTTGTTTTCAAAGAAAGACCAACAGAAATGCAAGAACCAAACTGATTTAGCAATTAAAATATGTTCTGCAGCGAAGACGGAAAACTAATGCCTACTAGAGACAGAATACACACGAAGAATAACGCACACCGTATAGTTTCCAGCGCAGGAACCGGTAGGATATTGTTATCGGTGTCTCTAAGCACAGGTGAATAATGCATTTTCCAGCGACTGGCTCCGAAGAAAGCCCCGCCTGAAAGAGTTACACAAACGAATAAATTACGCCTTAGTCCTGTGAATGGAAAAAGGTGGGTGTATTGTTACTGGCCTCACCAAGGACAGGTGAAATAATGCTAGTTCTGCTGCCTGGCTGATTGAAAGCTACTCCCTCTACACAAGTCTAAGGTAATGTATAATAATGAACGTCTAAGTTTTTAGACGGGAGAGCGATCGAGTTGCCTGTAGCCCGAAAAGCTGGATTAATTTAAACCAGCAGCACACGCTGTTGGGTGCTTTTCGGTCGCACAATCGACATTTCGATCTAGCGGCTAAAATCGCGAAGATCAAATTAGTAATAATAATCGAACAAGAGTATTGAACAGCCGCATGGCACGGTTTTAGAACTGCAGTTATGTCTTTATCATATGAATTAGTTACTGTCTCAAACGACCGTGGCTTTTAACCCGTACAAGAAAGGGAGGAGTTCGTTCGTGAGTTCCTTTTAACCTCCTGTTTTTCCGTGTTTGTTTTGGTCGTTACTCAGAAGATGTGCAGTCAATACAGTCTACCCTTCCGCTGCAACATGCGAAACTGGGCACTGCTGCAAGGACCGTGCCTACTTCCATAATTCAGGTAGAGGCCTAATTAATGTAAGTGGCAAGTCTCCGCTTCGTGATCAACACTACGGTATACAGTGCAGAAACTCTGAAGGTCTTACCCCGGGACGTCCCCCCGGACAGGATGTTTAACTTTTTAAGGGAGATCAAGATTTATGAACACGATTTGAAGTAACAAGAGTGAAAAGATATGAACTTTTTAAAACATTCTTCACTTTACTGTGATCGACGTAAATCTAAATTGTAACAAACCCGGAGACCATCATGTTAACTGAAGAAGGAAACAAAATTGAAATGGCCCCGCATAGCCAAATAGATTGAAGGGACATACAAACCAACCGCACCAACTACAAAACCAACCAAGACTCGGGGTGGGGGGGGGGGGGGGGAGTGGAGCTGACGCGTTGCTCTTTAGAGTCAGCGCTACTTATCTAAAACTGCGAACTTTGTGAAGTTTTTTTTCTATAATACGTATGTCAATAGCAAGAGGACTTTTCACGTCTCCATGGCAGAAGAGGGTGTTCGTGAGACCAACTAACTTAAAAAGAGATAAACGCTCAAAGCAAACGACAATTTAGACAGCACTTTACTCCTCGGGCGGTGAATTCCAGTCAAAATACTTTTTTTTCGTTATACTGGTCTGTACTTCTCTGGCATGAAGCAACAGATCTAAATGAAAAAGCAACGAAAGGAAAAAAATTTGTAAAAGAAAACTTGGTTGGCATCAGGTAGCCACTTCTCCCCTCAACAGTTGTCAATGTCCATAGCCGAAGTCAACCCATACACAATTGTCGTTCACAGGTAGGCAGGCGGGTACTCTCCATTTAAAACCCTCCAGGTGAATAATGCATTTTCTGCCCATTGACTCGCGATCATTGCCTGACTGAGCGAGCAGCAGGGCAAGGAAGGAGAGCAAACGATAAACATTGTCTGCCGATCGCCGTGGAAGGGAAAGAAAAAAAGACTGGCCGAGCTCCGGCGTCGCTGACAGAACCGTTATGACAACGGGTGCGACTGATGATACCCGGGTAGATTTTCTCTCTGTGACAACGGGTGCGATGATACCCGGGCTGGAATTCCTTTGTTATGACTACTACTACAAAGCGGAGCCTGCGCGTGCATAGGCACTGTCTTCAAGAGATTTTGTCCGAAGGTAGGCGAGTAACCTTACACATATATTTCAAAGAGTTTTGAGCGCAACTGGGTCGAGCGTGTATATCTTTTAAATCGAACCACGTGTCTTTTTGTTTGTTAGAATACGTCAAGATACATGTAGTAGGTTCTTTCCGTGATTTTTCCCCAGCGGAGACATATTTCAAAGAACTACAGAAGCAAAGATTTTCCTTTTGCCTGCGTTTTTTCATTTCTTCAAGTTTTATTTAATTTTTAAGAATCAAAAAACAATAAAGGTTAGTTATTTGAACGGGTAATTGTTGACAAAACAAGACATTCACAAATACGTCGACCTAATAGTCTTTATAGCGGACAGAAAGACAAATAAGTATGAGTCAATTGGAAAAAAAGAATTAGCAGTGTATTGCCAGAGTCGCCGAAAGGAATCAATGCATTTTCAGGTAAGTCTTTTATTTATTCTTTTATCTCATAATTATTTGTCTGTCTCTCCACAACAAAGACCATTGGGTCGATGTACTTGTGAATGTCTTGTTTTGTCAAACAACATTCTGAAAACCAAACTGTACGGTATTTTGCTATGTGAACAGACAGTCAACCAGAGCACGTTATTTTGGTTTAGGTTCTCAAGTTAGTCTCCACCTGTAAGACCTTACAGAGATACGGAGCAGGGGTCCCCACGGACGCCCCTCCTAGTGCGCCCCGGGACCCCCACTTTCAATTTTTAGAAGGTCCATGGACCCCCACAGCAGAATTTTAGAGGGTCCTAAGAGTCCAAAAGCCGAACAGTCCCAGTGTACTTATAAAACATTGTGGTCACGTATTGTGTACTGTGAAGTGCCGTCGCGATATAACCTTGAATGGTTGAAAACGACGTTAAACACCAAATAAAGAAAGAAAAGAAAGACTGTGAAGTGTCTTTTTTATTGGAATATTCTAGGTGGACATGACAATCCAGGACCCGCTCTTTTAAAGTCTAGTGTGTCCCGGGACCCCCTCCATACATTTCTAGTGCGTGATTTTGGCTTCTAGTGCGTATATAATTATGACGCAGGGACGCGCTCTATCCCTGCGGAGCATACGCTCTTTCGTACGTTGTTGGTTTCTCGTTTCCCTTCAACCCATGTGGCTATTCGGGACCGATTTAATGTTGTTTCTTTCCCCAGTTTACATGGGTGCGATCTGCTGGCCGATGTGAATGCGTGATGTATTGTGTAAAAAAAATTCCATCTCACACGGCATAAATAAATCCCTGCGCCTTGATTATGTGCGCGATATAAATTGCATAAAATTAAAAAATTAAAAAAAAATTTAAAAAAAAAATTAAAAATTAAAAAAAAAAAATCCCTGCGCTTAGAACTGTACCCACGAAATACGCGCGATATAAGCCTCATATTGATTGATTGATTGACATGGTGGTCTCCACGTTTTGTTTTTACTGTGATGTCGTAATAGTTTTAAGCACTGAGATCACCCTGTAAACTGAGAAAGGAAACACGCTTGTGTTAGTCTCACACAGCAAAATAGGTTGAAAGGTCGTTAAAAAAAAACCCAGCCAGTCACAGGTGAAACCAATAAAGTTGGTTGGCTGCTTTTGGTTTTTAACGACCCTTCAACCTATTTTGCTGTATGAATGTGTGGAGTAGTCCCTCATCGGGATAGGGCTGGATGTAATAAAGCACTTTTGTGTATGTTTACTACATTACTCTAGAAAAGAAACATGTATCGTATCGTATCGATCTTATCCGTGTTAACGACCGTAAGCGCATAAAAATCGTTACCTTACCGTAGTGAACATTTACCAGTCAATATTTTCGTGTGTAGTTTGTATACAGATGATACACGAGGGAAGTCGATCATTTCTCTTGTTTAACATTATAGTACCGAATACACAGACTAAAGCGTTCAATATTTCCAATAGTTCCACCTTACTGCATTGAGCACAATAGGTAAATGTTCAACCTGGGTGCATCGTGCATTTACAGTGGACTCCCCTTTTAAGACCTTTAAAAATCTGAGAAAATCAAGTATTAACAAGTCGCGTAAGGCGAAATTACTACATTTAGTCAAGCTGTGGAACTCACAGAATGAAACTGAACGCAATGCAATTTTTCAGCAAGACCGTATACTCGTAGCATCGTCAGTCCACCGCTCGTGGCAAAGGCAGTGAAATTGACAAGAAGAGCGGGGTAGTAGTTGCGCTGAGGAGGATAGCACGCTTTTCTGTACCTCTCTTCGTTTTAACTTTCTGAGCGTGTTTTTAATCCAAACATATCATATCTATATGTTTTTGGAATCAGGAACCGACAAGGAATAAGATGAAAGTGTTTTTAAATTGATTTCGAAAATTTGATTTTGATCATAATTTTTATATTTTTAATTTTCAGAGCTTGTTTTTAATCCAAATATAACATATTTATATGTTTTTGGAATCAGAAAATGATGAAGAATACGATGAACGTAAATTTGGATCGTTTAAAAAATTTGTTTTTAACAATTTTCAGATTTTTAATGACCAAAGTCATTAATTATTTTTTAAGCCACCAAGCTGAAATGCAATACCGAAGTCCGGCCTTCGTCGAAGATTGCTTGGCCAAAATTTCAATCAATTTGATTGAAAAATGAGGGTGTGACAGTGCCGCCTCAACTTTTACAAAAAGCCGGATATGACGTCATCAAAGGTATTTATCGAAAAAATCAAAACAAATCCGGGGATATCATTCCCAGGAACTCTCATGTCAAATTTCATAAAGATCGGTCCAGTAGTTTGGTCTGAATCGCTCTACACACACACACGCACAGACAGACACACACACACACACACACACACACACACACACACACACACACACACACACACACACACACACACACACACACACACACACACACACACACACACACACACACACACACACACATACATACATACACCACGACCCTCGTCTCGATTCCCCCTCTATGTTAAAACATTTAGTCACAACTTGACAGAAAACGCTCGACAGAAAGCAGCCAGGATGTTCCCGTTCGGTGAGCGTTCAAATGGAAGTATGCTTGTACTGTATGTAGACGCTCGGGGAGCTCTGTGATGGTTTACGGGAGGCTTACTGTGCCTTTAACAGCGCAACATCAATTGCTATTTGTAATCCTGCGTTTTGAAGAATTTGAGTGATCGCCCTTGATTTCAAAGCAATTACATATGAGTGTCCGGTAAATTCCCATTCCATGTTTTTAGTGAGTAGAGAATAGCTCGAAAGTCCTCGCGGAATTTGCGAGGACATTAAAAGTCCGGGCGGAATTTCTGACCAATCAACGACGAGAATAGCTCGAAAGTCCGCGCGGTATTCCGCGAGGAATTCCGCGGGGACATGGCGTATCTGGCGTTCCATATTGTTAAAAACTTACTGTTAGAAATTTGATGTGCTGTCCGAAGCTGGGTAAGATTTGCAACTCAACGATTTGCTCTTGGGAAATGCACCCCGTCTTTCAACCAGAGCGGAAATTTGACTTTCAAATAGCCTACTTCAAGACAGTATCTGAATACTTGGGAATTATCACGCTACAAAGGAAAGCACTAACCGCCAGCGAGATAACATCTGAATTAATGACAGACACGTTTGTTGAATGGATTCTTGACTTTTAACACACTCGACCGGAGAACACCGGTGACCCTGTTATCAGTGTTTAGTTTAGGCAGCGGCTGAAGGGAGAGAATAAATTGCCTTCAAATTGAAGTCATTATGTTTCGTGGACGTCCGATATTGTTCAGATAGCCGTTGATTTCAGCAAGCATTTTATTCACCTTAGTCAACTTTTTGTCACACGAATGTTGACAAGGCGACGCACAGCAGAAGTTGTTTCCCTTGCTTTCAATACTCCCGGTGTAACTGGGGCTTTGTTGAACACGTGTGCGTTTTGGAGAGCTTTCGTTGACCCCACAGTCCCTCTGTAAATGTCTAAGTATCTTGTCAACTTTTCCGTTTAGCAAAGCGGATTTCATATGCTTTTTAATTAGCTTAACTGACTCCCGCTTGACTGTCTTTGCTTCCAAGAATAATTTGAGTGTTTCGCGCGCCCTGTTACACAGAGCAATAATCAATTTGCTAACAAACACGTTCTTGGTCCACAGGAAACAATCATTCAGTCGCGATCATTGAAGCGAATATTAGCGTTGGGTCTCGTATTACATAGTGTAGATATTTATGTCGGCGTCTCCTCGACAAACGTGACAACCCACGTGCCATGAAGGAAATTCCGAATGATCGCCGTCACAGACAAGTAACGGCCAAAATCATGGCAAACGCAAGTTTACACATTTAGCAAATTTCCGTTAAACACCTGACTTATTTTATTTGATGATTGTTTTAAAACATGAAAGTTTACCGAAATTCTTCGCTGAATTTTGTCTATAGTCTTTCCTTGTTTTTTACATTTAGTCAAGTTTTGTGTGTAGAGCGATTCAGAGAAAACTATTGGACCGATATTCATAAAACTTCACATAAAAGTTCCTGGGTATGATATCCCCACACAGTTTTTCTTTTTTTTGATACATTTCTTTGATGACGTCATATCCGGCTTTTTGTGAAAGTTGAGGCGGCACTGTCACGCCTTCATTTTTTAAGCAAATGGATTGAAATTTTGGTCAAGCAATTATTCGACGGAGGCCGGACTTTGGTATTGCATTTGAGCTTGGAGGCTTAAAAATTAATTAGTGAGTTTGGTTATTAAAAATCTGAAAATTGTAATTGAATTTTTTATGAAACGATCCAAAAATAATTTCATCTTATTTTTCATCATTTTCTGATTCCAAAAACATATAGATATAATATATGTATTCGGATTAAAAACAAGCTCAGAAAATTAAAAATATGAAAATTATGATTAAATTCAAATTTCCGAAATCGATTTAAAAACAATTTCATCTTATTCCTTGTCGGTTCCTAATTCCAAAAACGTATAGATATGTTTTGTTTTGATTAAAAACAAGCTCAGAAAGTTAAAAAGAAGAGAGATACAGAAAAGCTTTCCTGCTCAGCGCAACCACTACCGCGCTGTACTGGCTTGCCAATTTCACTGCCTTTTCCACGAGCGAGTGACTGACGATGCTATACGGTCTTGGTGAAAAAATGCAGTGCGTTCAGTTTCATTCTGTGAGTTCGACAGCTTGACTAAATGTAGTAATTTTGCCTTACGCGACTTGTTTTATTTTAGTGGCGTTAATGGTTGTTGTTTTTACGATGTCGACGCTGATTGCTGTTTCTGCGTCAAATAAAGACACACAACCACAAACAACCAAACACACCAGCGCACACACACACACACACACACACACGCACACAAACACACACACGAACACACACACTTTTGTTTGTTTGTTTGTTTGTTTGCTTAACGCCCAGCCGACCACGAAGGTCCATATCAGGGCGGTGCTGCTTTGACATTTAACGTGCGCCACACACAAGACAGAAGTCGCAGCACAGGCTTCAACACACACACTGACAAACACACATACACACATAGCTTATAATCATAATAAAAATGTCTTGGAGAAAAAATTTCATAATTGACACCCATGTCAACATGCGAATTTAATTCAGCAACAATTGTCATCGTGCCCTTAAAAAACAGCCATGCTGTTGATACTTGTGAGGGTCCAGTTAGACGGATGTTCGTATCCGATGTAAAAGCCGTGACATATTTTTACATTTTCGTTTACACGGGGAGTAGGTGTTGCCGGATTTTCATCGCCCTCAGTTCCTGTCTCTTGGCCAGTCCCCCCTCCCCACCCAACGTCGGGCTCTCCGACGTCAACTCGCATGAAAAGAGCCACTCGAGTATTGGGCTTGCTTATACCGGTCTAAACTTGGTATTTAGCCCACCGTTTATCTCATCCCGTTGTCTATAGTTGAGCGGATACTATAAATGTACGACACTTGTATATGTTCTTTAATTATAAATATGATTGCCCATCCTAGCATATAACCACGTCATGTCCCAAATAGACGCTAGTTCTGGGGACAGACATGATTATTAAGTTAGCATAGCATGATTGCCTTACATGTTATTGAAGTTGTTTAGACTTGTTACATCGTCTTGACTTTCGCTTAAAGTTACAGTTTACTCACAGGCGCAGATTCGGTTGTCGGGGTCTCCTTAAGCTCATCGGATAAGGAAAATGCACAATACTTGCAATTGTTATTGTTACCTTACACATGATCTCGACTGTTAAGTCTTGTAAACATTATCTTGACTTTTCAACACATGCTTTTTCTGTTCACTTACAGGGCAAGATCCAGTTATCGTGGTCCCCTAAAGCTCAGCGGATTAATAGCAGCCAGTGATAAAGGACTTGGCAGCGGACAGCAGACGACTTGGCAGGAAAAATCGCAGCGCTGATTAACACACAAATCACCCGGAGCAGTCGACTGAACGCCAGTCAAAGACAGCTCTCGTGAAATGAACGGCTTTACTGCCGCGCGGCGCCTTGTCGGGTTTGCTTTCAGGTTGACCTCCTGTTTAAATTGACTAAGTCCCCTCTGCACTGATTAGCGTAACCGTTGCCTTTTTTGTGGTCTCTGTTTCTTTCTCAGACAAGGCTCCAATCACGACCCCACTGATCACACCTAGGCTCCTTGACTTATGCAGAAACAGTGTAGCTTGCACCTCTTACTCTTATCCAGAGTGAAAGAACAGTCTTTATATCCCTGGTTATGTGTGCAGGAAAGGAGGTCTGCAAAGAAATAACACAATTAGGCCGCTGCAGCAGAGACAGTGTAGCCAAACAGTTAGCTTTTCTCTGACTAAAGTCCCAGAGGAGAAGAACAGGAGTTTATATGCGAGGGTGTGTAGGGGAATTTCTGTGTGAAGAAAAAGACCTTACCTCCAAGAGTGAAATATGGCTTTGAAAAAGGCCAAAGACCTCTCACTCAAAGAGAGTTCCGCCTTCCGTCGGCTGTTCCATTGTGCATTGCCGTGACTGGATTTTGATGTTGACTTTTTTTTTCTTCTTCAAAGATCGACTTTCCTTTCAAAGCCCTGAGCGGTGGGAGGTTATTTCTGCTTATACACACACAAGCACGGTGTTCAGTAAAAATTCTGCGTCGGCGTTTTACTTGGAAGTGTGTTTAGACGAAATGTTTTTGAGTCTGCGAACTGATAAGACAGTGAATTTTGTGTGTGCAGTTCGACTACATCTTTTTGACGTTGGATGGTTTTGACGACTGAAGTCAAATCAGAGACTTGAATATATACCTCAGTGTACTACTAGTTTTAACGAAGCACTATTCTTGAAGCTTTTGTACAACGGCAGGCAATAATCTTTGACAAATTTGACATTTCTCTTAGTAGTTAGTTCTTATAATGTACAGAGTGCAGGTGGTCAAGTGATATTTCTCTGGAGACTATGACGAGAGATAAAGGTACCCTTTGCGAAACGAAACTGAGAACACGTCAAAGCAATCGTTCATTACGTAGATAAACGCTACCCGTGAAGTGAAACGAGGTTGAGCACTTAGTAAAAGCAAGCGGCCGTTATGTAGATAAGGTCAAACCTGTCAGGTAAAATGTGACTATTTCTGAGGCGACTACGTCCATATCGGAGGGCCGAATTCGAAGCTGCTATGTTCAGCTTATAAATAGATAAAGTCAAACCTGCCAGGTGAAAGGAGACTATGGCTGAAGATTTGATGATTTCAGCCGTTATGTTCAGCTTTTGTTGATAAATTCAACCTGCATGGTTAAAATGAGACCATTTTTGAACAGTTCGCTGGCTGTACAATATCTTCCAAGCTGCGTGGATAAAGTCAAACCTGCGATGTGAAACGAGACTATTTCTGAGGAGACCACTTATATATATATCAGAGGGGCTGAGCCGTTTTGTGCAGCATTATCTATAGATAAACAATACACGCTCAGTAAAATGAGAACTTTTGAACAGTTTGTTGATTAAGAGCGCGCGGCTGTACAAATATATTCTAAGTTGTGGAGATAAAGTCAACCTGACTAGTAAAATGAGACGATTTTGGGGGGAGCTTGCCGTATCACTGCGCTCTTACCGTTACGTTCAACGCCAGGTGAAATGAAAAACTAATGCACCTGTGACTGCATAAGGCGACACGACACGGAATGACTGACGGGGGCCCGATAGCGCGGCTGATAATGGGACAATACGCAGCGTAGCAGGTGACAGTTTCAAGCGAGCCCTGCCAATCAACGGCACTTGGCTTTTAATCATGAAGCCCCTACCCGGCCGCCCACCCCTCTCCACGCGGAGGAGCCGAGGGGAGGGAGGGGGGACAGGGGTGGGGAGCAGCAGGGACCTGGGTGTGGCTGTGGGAGGAAGCAGCAACAGTAACAGCGGGGTGAACACAGCGCAGAGGGGACAGGAACCGGCGGTGCAGAGCAGTAGGGGAGTTAACCCCACATGGATGAAGAAGCTTGAGGTTGGTAACTCGTAGTTTATAACATCTTCAAATGAGACAATAAAATTACCCTGTATCTTACCGCATTTTTTTAACGACATAATAATATCAACAAAGATGTTATTTGTCTTGTCCTTTGTCTTCAGCGCTGTTTTTTAACGACATATTGATGACAACGATGTAATGTGTCTGTGATTCGTTGATTTCATCACGTTTTGACTAAATTTCTGAACAAATATTTCACAAAGAATGTATGTTTAAATATGGTTAAAACCAGGTTGGTGTAGGTGCGTCAAAACAACCTTCCATTTTGATGTACTTATTTAAATGAATAAGAAGGTAGTAATTGTTATTTGTATTACCTATATCTAACCACATCGGCTTATTGTATAACACTCGATATAATTTATGGAGTATGTATGCATGTAAGAATGCTTGAATCCATACCAGCAGCATAATCACTTGGGTGACTTTTATCTTGCATTACGTAATACATTCTTGTACTTGGTTTAAACATTGTGTTATTCAGCAATTAATTGGTGCATTGTATAATGAACATGTTTAGAATCAACAACAAGCCATGACCCTAAAGAGAACAGAAAACAAATGGTGATACCTCGCGGTGAGGCTTTTGCCACAGTGCTCTATAAACCAACATTTTTGCTCATTAAACCAACATTGCTCTTTAAACCAACATTCTTGCTCATTAAACCAACATTATTGCTCTCTAAACCAACATTATACTCTTTGAACCAAAATTCTTGTTCTTTAAACCAAAATTGTAGAATTTCTTGCTCTTGTTGTTTCGCAGGACAAGTACCAGAAGCTTCACCACAAGATCGCCAACATCCCATCGTGCAACACCGCGGCCTCACGCTTCAACTTCCTCACGCGCAAGATCCTCAACGAGCGTCTAGCGAAGGCCAGCAAGAACAACTCCACCGCAAAGAGCAGTAAGAGCAACAACGACGACGGTGACGGTAGGGGTGGGGGTGAGAGCAGAAGATGTAGCAGCACCGACCCAATCACCGTCAGCTACCGGAACAGCCTGCTGACGGAGGAGCTCATCAGTCAGCCTCCGCTCCGTCGCCTGGGCGCTGACGACAGCGACGACGACCTGGACGATGAGAACTTCCCCCCGACGGAGGGCTTTCTGACGCGGCCCGTGACGGCGCTGAACTGGGAAGGCGGGGACCTGGCGTCACTGTCTGACGGTTCCCATTCACACCACTTTCCCCACCACCAACACCACTCACACAGCGCCCCTCGCACACACCCCTCTCAGCACAGCGCTGGTGGGGGTGCTATACCCTGGCATGACGCTGACGCCTGTAGCGGTGGTGGTGGTGGCGGTGGTGGTGACTGTGGTTGTAAGGGTGGGGGAGGAGGGCCCTCGCACGGTGCCGTAGAAAATCTCAGTGGCTCAGCACTGCCAGCGCCGTGGAAGCGTGACGGCGAGGCAGCAGAGTTGAACAATAACATGGGTACGGATCTGGCAGGCAGGACGGGCCCCTTGGCACACCACACCTCGCTCGGCACTAACCTACACGGCCAGCAGGCCAACGCTGTTAGCGCGAGCACCACCACAACACGCCGCTTTGCCTCGGCCTCCGAGCTGTTAGCAGGGGCTGACCTCAACAACACTACCACTTCGTCTTCTGCTGCGGTTGATGGCAGTGGTGGTATGGTCACTGCTAGCAGGGACCACGTTGTGGATGGTGGTGGTGTAATCCCAGGAGGTCGCGGGTGGGTGAGCGAGGATATGGGGGAAGCCTCAGCCCGGGGCGTGAGGACGTTACACCCCGTCACAAGCGGGGGGAGCACGCATGGCGGCATGGTTATTACGCCGCAGACCGGCGTCAGCCACTACAGCCACACCACCACCAAGTCCTGCCCGGCGGCCTTCAGCAGCAACGAGCTCCCTGCCCAGTCCAGGCGGAGACCTTATCAGCAGCACAAGAAGGACCCGGTGGCCCGAGGAGGACCGCCCAACATGCGTGTGTTCGCCCAGATGTCTGTGGAGGCGCGTCACGCCGTGACCGAGACACTCAAAGAGATGGGGGCCGCGCATGAGGAGGAGGGGGGCATAGACAGTAACGAAGGCGAAGAGGAGGGGGAGGAGGAGTACGAGGGAGTGGAGGGAAAAGAAGAAGAGGAGGAGGATGGCGATGATAAAGAGGACGTTGACGATAATAACAATAATAACAACGGCAGTCGCAGCAACACCAGCCTTCCCTCCATCACAGACCACCCTCCTATCTTGTCAGCGCATCAGCAAAAGCGCCTTCAACAGCAGCAACAACAGCATTTACAACAACAACAACACTTACAACAACAACAACAACAACAACAACAGTCTCATCCCAAAGCACGTCGCGGTAAGCCACCACGACACCAGTCGGAATCGTCCACTACGCACCAGCAGCAACACTACGGGAGTCGAGAGGACGTGAGTCACAAGACGACGACCACACGGCAACACTCTTGGCGGACAAACCGCAACACGGACACCACTAGCTCTGTCAACGCCACGGTGAGGGGAGGGGCCGGGAGGTCGCCCAGGCGGTTGCACAGGAAGCCCCCCTCCACCACCCACAACAGCATCAACATGAGGGTTCGCCCTAAAAGTGACAGGACGATGGAGACGACGTACCTGGACCTCCCCACCGAGGACGTTGCGTGGCGAGGCTATGAGGACAACCTGGACATGCTCAGCATGGCCTCTGTGGGCAGCGCCTCGTCCAATCGCTCGTCGCTCGAGTTGCGCAGGGAGGCTCTCACTCAGCGCATGCATCTTCCCGCCATCACCAGTCGCACGGAGCCCAACGCACTGGCCCCCATGAGGCACATGAACTATCGCATCCGCGGGGTAGGGTCTTACAGGGTGGCTCGTGAGACCACATTTGAGATCACCGCCCCGGACTTTGACATCCGTTATCGTGACGTCATCACCTGTCGGAGAGGAGACAGAGACACTCCACCTCCGGAGATTTTCGAGAAATCTGTGAGTAAGGTGCGCGACTGGTTGAACAAGTACTGCACATCCTGATACACGTGGAGCAGGTCATGGGTATGCGTGAGAGTTAGCGACTTCAACTGTGTGATTGTGATGATGAAATACGTTTGATTCCGCACAATGAAAATGTGTGGCGATAGTACGTTGGAATATTTATGACTCTGGAATCTTACATTCTGTGGAAGTGATGCTTTAAATAAGCACGATTACGGCATCAAGGGATGAGCATTTGTGTTAAGCGAGATTGTTCAGAGTAGTTCAGACAAGAGTTGCAGCACAAGAGTTGCATCTTGTGATGCAGAGATTTCAGTAGTAAACGTGCTTCACCTGGATGTTACGATATGTGATACTGTGATACTGTGTCGTAGCAGACTTTGATCCGTGTCCGAAAAAAAACATAAAGTGGCTTGGACGTGTGTTACTCCTCTGTCTCAAATACTGTGAAGTTCAGGTGCATGACTGAACAAGAACGGACACCATCGGATCCTTACAGCACAGGTACATACAGATTTGTAGTGGCTTTGTGTATGCGCCCGTGTGTGAGAAATGTGCATGAATGCTTGAACACAATCATTTAGTCCCCTGTGAAAATAAGGTTTTTTGGGGGTCAAAGCGAATGGCAATCTTGACAAAAGTGAGTATTCAAACATCATATCAGTGTCACATGGAGAACTTAACAATGCCTTACAAAGCCTGTCTTGTTTGAAAACATGCTAGCTAATGTTTTGTCCTAGTGTGAAAAGTGGAACGTGACTGCTTGAATGAACTGAGCATGAACTCATTACACACGTCGTTCAGATAAGATACGAAATAGCTTCAACGCGTCAAACTCAAAGAGACGTGACTGCCTGAATGATTGTGACACCAAATCGTTGAATTCAGGGGTGGTTCAGTTACGTGATTTCTTGAATCAGTTAAACGCCGAATCATTTGGGTATGCAGGCAAAACGTGTGGCATTTTCAAGCCACAGGAGAACAAATCGTTTAAGATATGTTTCAGTATTCGCAATGTTCGTGACTGGCTGAAAGAGTGTCATGTTCAATTGAGGATCTCCTTTTTCAAACATGTTCTCGTCACTGGTGTTGTGTAACTTTAAAATCTGATGAAAAGGTGCTTCACTATTCTTGTCGTTTTCGAAAGATCATAAAATGCATACTGATAAGGATGACTGGCATCTTTTGGTTGGGTTTTAAACGAAACTGCGTCAAACGATCTCAGTGTTATTTTATTACGATTGAAATCTCACAGTCCTCGAGTTCGAACTTTTTATTCGTCATTGCAACAAAATTCAGCCGGCCACCTATATTTACCTAGAAGAAAATAAATGGGTTTTTTTTCTTTTTTCTTTAGCTAACCCTTTTTTCAAACTTAGCAAGCACTCCTATTGCATATTTTATCACTCATTTCAATCTTCATGCGCACATTTATGTTCAAGCAAGGTCATGCATGATCTCTGAGAGGGACAATCACAGTGAAATTACCTGGCTTTGCTGGGTCATATACGCACTCGTTTGGAATGGACGATTGCGAGAATCTAGTAATGACTGTGTATCACAATGCTCATACTCCCTTTGGTCTGTGATATTAGAGTTAGAGCAGCAGAGAAAGACTTCAAAAAAGACTTCAAAGGATCTCATTTGAAGATATTGGTAGACTGTGATATATGCAAGTCATTGATGTATGATTTGATTTGCGGTAATCTGGAAAGTTTCACGAAAAAGTGTGTGTGTGTGTGTGTGTGTGTGTGTGTGTGTGTGTGTGTGTGTGTGTGTGTGTGTGTGTGTGTGTGTGTGTGTGTGTGTGTGTGTGTGTGTGTGTGTGTGTGTGTGTGTGTACTTTCCGTGTAAACCATCTTGTACTCACCAAATACCCTTCTAGATTCGTATAGCGGATAAGAGCATTCTTCCACTTGGACACATACCCAAGAACAACACCCTGGTTATGTTTGTGCAAAGTGGGACTTTTGTTGTTGCTTAATTACGTAACTGACAAATATGTCAATGTGGTTGTGACCAAGTTGGAAGATGTGCGTAACCAAAGTAAAGGTCTAGATGTATCGATTATGATTTTCAAGATGGTTCACACGGAATGGAAGGTCTTGATATGTGCTAGAGTGTTGAGTGGTCACACTGTTCGACAGTGGATGTATCATACTGCAAATAACATGCTGTTTGTCTGAAAAGTGTTCGCAGGCGAAGTGAACAAGATGATGGATGAAATTGTGTCTCGTTGATCCCAGTTTGAGAAGAGGATTGACCCCAAAAAAACACTTTCAGGTGAAAAAAGTGATATCGATGTGTGAGACATTTTCATATATGACTGGTGAGTGGTATTTCGGAGTTCATGTGAAGTGATATTGCTGCTAAACAATCAGTTGCTAACGAAACACAGCTTTGCAAAGAGAACAGCTACGCCTTGCTATTTCTGTTAACTTAAAGATACCTTCCTTCATTGTACCCTTTCATATAAGCCATCACAGATCACTAAGCATAGGCTTTAACATACATGCCATGACCTCCCATTCATTTGAATGCATACGAAATGTTTGCATGCTGTGGAGAATGAAAATTTCTACCGAATTAATCATTTTATTGTGGTTGCTTCAGGTAACTTCGACATTTTATTAGCTCTAACTGCCACACATACATACTTCATTTGAAATGAAATGAAATTTCTTTAAAACAAAAACCGGTCGTACCAAATATCATACCAGACTTGCGCTGATATTTTTTCACGCATATCCAGTTCTCGCTTGTAGAAACAAACGCTGGAACCGTCCTCTTAACAACGTCTCAGATGGAGGGTATCTTTAAGAGCGACTGTATTTTATAGATCCACGCAAAGCCACAGTTACTTGAATTTTAAACCTCATTTTACCTTATCATTAGTGACACCGACTGTCGTAAAAAGTCGTGAACCAAATGAGAAAACGTGCACACGAGGGCATTGCTTTTATGCGTTCTTTCCCGTGTAAACTCTCTTGTCAGTCACTTCAGATGTGTCCAGATTTCGCTGTTATCAGGTTCATTTTTTCAATTGGACACATACCAAAAACCTGCAGTCTGGCTGGGGTGGAGTTTTTTCCCACACAAAGTGAGAAAAAAGGGACATTATTTTTGCGACTGAAACTTGCACAGAAAACACAGGATACGTCCAGGTTTGTGTCCAGGTAGAATTATCCCATGTAAAAGCCTCGGCAGGTCTGTGGTGGTTTACATGATGGTTTATGTAGGCCTCCTGCATCTTTATGACACGGTCTCATCTGATATGTTCATTAACGAATCTCTCATAATTATGATGCAGGGTAAATGTACCACGGAAACAACGAATAATAGACAAAGCAAAACAAGTCTCAATTCAGTGCCTGTTTGTGCTATTTGAAATTGTTGTGTTTATTGACAAATTATTTTGAAAAGAAGCTTTCTTATCTATTTTCTTGCAGCAAAGAGGATGATCATCCTACTCACGCACACTGAATTTAAATGTTTTCATTGGTGTTTGTTGTACAAAATCCAACAGTATTACACATTCTTAAATTTGGCACATGCTTTGTTGTACAGTGTGTGTGTGTGTGTGTGTGTGTGTGTGTGTGTGTGTGTGTGTGTGTGTGTGTGTGTGTGTGTGTGTGTGTTTGCGTGCGTGCGTGCGTGCGTGCGTGCGTGCGTGCGTGCGCGCTTCCTGTATAGCTGTACAATAATATTACTGAAAAGTATTTGAGCTAAGATGAAATGTGCAGCGCATAACGATACAGATTCGACAGAAAGTTTTGATATTTTTAAATAATCTACACAACATGAAATTGTAAATCGGGATAAGAAAAGAAAGAGAAAAATTTCACGAATTCTTGCGAGTTATGGGGTGAAAACTGCGATTTCTTGTGCCTCTTGGGGAAGAAATATTAAAAAATAGAAGACAACAGTATGATTGTAGTAGTGACGCAAAACCACGCAGTCTCACAGACCCAGAAAAAAAGAACAAGTTCGAAACAGGTTCGTATTGAACAAGCAAACCTCGTTATTTACGTCATAGCCAAATCCTTAAATTGAAGCAATGCCAGTCTAGTTGATTCCCTGAATTCTTACCGACCAGCAAACACCTTTATAACGAGTCTCAAATTAGGCACTAATTCAAAGAGACTAAATAGAAAACCCAGACGAGTTGTTAAGCATAGTGCTTTTAGTTATGCGCTATAGAAATCTCCTTAATGAATAAATAAATAAAGTGAAGTGTGTTTAGATTGCTGCGATAGCCAAAAGTACGGCCCGAGGGAATTGTTCTTTCTGTGAGGTGTGGATCAGGGTGTTATGACTTATTTACTGTGTGTTTTCTCTGCCTGTCTCCTTACCAGATTAGCTCTCCGCTCGAAACATGCCTTGAATTATGCACTGACGCAAACCTAATCCTAGAGGGTTTACCTCGCCCAGGTCAGCTAAACGTATACCTGCTTTATGGTGATTGAAATATACATCATTTACATGCTGGAAATGCACACAGAAACAGACGGACAGGCTGTCAGATAGGCGAACGGGCGGACAGACAGACAAACAGACGGACTGGCAGAGAGACCCGCAGTTACGCAGAAAAACAAGAAGATAGACAGACAACAAACTCTGTCTCTGCCTGTCTGTCTCTGTCTCTCTGTCTCTCTGTCTCTCTCTCTCTCTCTCTCTCTCTCTGTCTCTCTCTCTCTCTCTCTTTTTCTTTCTCTCTCTCTCTTTCTCTCTCTGTCTATGTCTGTCTGTCGCCGGCACTCTCTCTCTCTCTCTCTCTCTCTCTCACACACACACACACACACACACACACACACACACACACACACACACACACACACACACACACACACATACAAGCACACACATTACTTCCCTCTCTCCCACTCTCTCACTGCCCCCCTCCTTCTTCCCCGACAAATAGTAACTGTTTATGTAAGCTAATGCAACGCGCCGAATATTCCGAGTCTCTGGGACCAGGCAATGTTAGTCTTTCTGATTTCAATCAGTTTACGTCCTAATCCGATAAAACGTTTAGCCCTCGATCAGAAAAGTGTGCCGTATTGTTTAAGATTAACAGCCAAGTCCAGAGAGCATAATATTGACATAATTACGCAGGAAGCTGGTCGTCGGGATCACTAATGACATGTTTTGGTAGACACCAAGCTCAACTTGAGCTGGAACGGCTGTTCGTCTTTAGTATTTGGGAGCTTTTTGAGTATACCTGAGGGTGTCGGTTTTGCTCGAATTACAGGAATAGCCGCGGGGGGTCCGGCGTTAGGTTTGCTTTTTATTAGGTTCGCAAATGTTACAGTGTACAGTGTGCCAGGTGTCTTCCAGGTGACCTCGGATGAGACGAAAAACCGAGGTCCCTTCGTGTACACTACATTGGGGTGTGCACGTTAAAGATCCCACGATTGACAAAAGGGTCTTTCCTGGCAAATTTGTATAGGCATAGATAAAAATGTCCACCAAAATACCCGTGTGACTTGGAATAATAGGCCGTGAAAAGTAGGATATGCGCCGAAATGGCTGCGATCTGCTGGCCGATGTGAATGCGTAATGTATTGTGTAAAACAAATTCCATCTCACACGGCATAAATAAATCCCTGCGCCTTGAATATGTGCGCGATATAAATTGCATAAAAATAAAAACAAAAAATAAAAAATAAAGCCCTGCGCTTAGAACTGTACCCGCAGAATACGCGCGATATAAGCCTCATATTGATTGATTGATTGAATACAAAAGGAATTGTCTTCGAAATGAATTATGTCTCAGTCTCATTCTCTCTCTCTCAAGTCTCTCTCTCTCTCAAGTCTCTCTCTCTCTCTCTCTCTCTCTCTCTCTCTCTCTCTCTCTCTCTCTCTCTCTCTCTCTCTCTCTCTCTCTCTCTCTCTCCTTCTCAGTCTCAGTCTCATTCTCTCTCTCAAGTCTCTCTCTCTCTCTCTCTCTCTCTCTCAAGTCTCTCTCTCTCTCTCTCTCTCTCTCTCTCTCTCTCTCTCTCTCCTTCTCAGTCTCATTCTCTCTCTCTCAAGTCTCTCTCTCTCTTTCTCTCTCTCTCTCTCTCTCTCTCTCTCTCTCTCAGACGTATTGCCCTTTTATTTGACCGAGAACACAAACCAAGGCACAGTCCTGTCATTTGTAGCACTGCAGAGTTAAAGATACCATAGGTCGTTCACGTGTACACCCCCGGAGAACTGTGCAGGTTCGTTTTGCTTGGAGTAAAACTTGTAAAATCATTGCTTTCACTTGGACAAACCGAAAATAAACAGCCTGGCTGCCATATGTGCAACACGGGCATTTGTTTTGTTTAATAATTTGGCAGATTGAAATAGGTGCCATTTACAAAATCAATTCAGCAAAAAATTCTCCCTCTGCCCAGAAGCGGCCAGTTTGTGTGTGCGTCCAACTGCGGGAGGGATATGTTTGTGTTAGGGCAAAAGGCTTGGGGGAAAATTCATGAACCACTTGACATTTGGTGTCTTGTAAAGTCCTGCCTGCCTGGTAACCACCGCTCGGTAACTTTTCGAGTTTTGGACGGATCTGTGGTGATATGCAGAATGGTCTAAAAAGGAAAGGACAGTACCTTTAAATACAAACAGCGGTCGCAGGTGCAAAACTGCTTTATTGGCGGTTCGCACAGGCACAATCCATTTCTTGACCCTCCACTGGGTGTAAAAATTCCTCCCAAGGCTGACAAACATGTGGAACATTAAACGTCCACACGGTCAGGTTGTTCCTGTCTGGTTATAAACATACTAGTACGGTTGCTAGAAGCGCTGACCAACAAGTGTTCAGATATTTTTCTAATTGTCGTTTCTAGATAGTAAAATATGTGCTGAAAACGGTCAGCTATCGCACCATCAAGAAATCGGTTCCCTAGTACCCCTTTAAGGCTCTGGAACCACCCCGGGTGGCAATATCGGGTCGCAACAGAGAGTGTTCCCCATAGCCGGAAAGAGCCTCAACCGTGAAAGATAGAAAGAAAGATATTGAACAAAAACGACGCACAACACCAATGTGAACCATTTGTGTTATCATACTTATATTAAAATATTGATGACCATGGAATAAATGGGTTATTTTTAGATTTCTGACAAAAAATCGCGAAAAACATGACAAATTGTCTTTTTTATAGCCTAAACTATGAAAGATTTAAAGACAAGTATTGAACACAAAAGATAGCAATGGATAATGGCAACAACATTTGCTCTCATTGTGGTACAAAATTGTTGATTGTTTTTTAATACTTTTTCGTTTTTGTGGATTTCACAAAGCATACCAATTAAACGGCAGTCCAGGTAACTCGTCCGAATTTTTGCGGCTAAGAGCCTCAACATTTGAAGATAGAAAGACTATCATTGAACAAAAACTATGGTAAACACTAATGTTAATAACTTTTGATCTCACACTGATATTGAAATATTGATGACCATGCAATTAATGGGCTATTTTCAGATTTGTGGGTACAAAATCGCCCAAAACATGACAAATTGTCTTTTTTCTAGCCTAAACTATGAAAGATTTAAAGACAAGTATTGAATATAAAAGATTGCACGAGATAATAGCAACAACATTTGCACTCATTGTTGTACAAAATTGTTGATTGTTCTTGAATATTTTCCGTTTTTGTGGATTTCACAAAGCGTACCGATTAATCAGCAACCCGTGTCAATCATCCGAATTATTTCATGCTGCGCCAAAACGATTGAAAATGGATGGAATATTAGTGTTTGAAGACAAAAGGCGCACATTGTCATGTTAAGCATATCTTGTTACACCGTATACACATCAAAATCGTGATAGCTCTTGGTTTGAATGTTACAATGTTTGATTTTGTGCAAGTTACACACATTGATACTGACAAAATGTAATGCTATTCCAGGACAATATATCCAGCGCGCTCTTTGGGTCCCCAAAACACTGTACATGGTGAGTCCCATTGTGGTGCCAAAGTAGAAAATAATTATATTCACTTTAGCGATAGTCCGCAGTAGACGACATCAAATGACACAGACTGTAATGATAACTCAAAACTCGTCATCGCTTTCAGCAAACGCGTCAAAGTCAACCTCCTCATCTTCTTCCTCGTCTTCCTCGTCATCCTCTTCTTCACAACCACCATCTGCCAGAAGATCGATCAGCGACACAGGTAGGATGGGCTCGAGGCACCACACGGGTTCCAGGACACCGTCTGCATTTTTCGTCCATCCCTGCCCCTGGTCGTAGGGTTTGGGCCTCTCCAGAATGCCTTCATGAGCACGCTTGTACAGGGCAACGCGGTGGTTTACTCGCTGAATGTGCGGCATCAGAGCAGATTGGCAGGGAGGCATGCGGGCTAGATCGACCTTACACTTGGACGTGAGTTTCTCGTTGTCTCCCACCATCTTGCGGAGTAGCTTTCCACGAACGACATCAACTGATTTCTCACGACTGTAATTGTACATCAGGCACGTAAACTCTTCCAACTGCTTCACCACCCGAAGTTTGACATCCCAGTCGTCACCAAGCTGCCTGAATGCCGTGTGAAACTTGGGATTTTTCTCCAGTTTCTTAAGGGCCCCACCTTCACCTTTCCTTTGAATGCACTGGTGCAGTCCTCTCCGCTGTACACATAGAACCCAAGAAGAGTGGCACAGTAGTCATGCCCCAGGGACTCTGCAAGCTCAGAGAGGTTGATCAGTTGCCGATGTTTTCCTGATCCCGTATCCAGGTATACAGTCAACTTGATGGCTTCAGCGTGGTAGAGAAGAATGACAAAGATGTCCGTGTCCGGGGTTCTGACCACAGCGTTCTTGTATCCCAGCGCTGCGGCATGATGGAGGTACAGCACCACCCATCATGACTTTGTCCAAGTCCAATGGTTCGTCTAGTTGCTGTGACTTGACGAGAAGTAGAAACGCGATGTCGCTTTGCACCTGGTACTGGAGGGCCTTTCCTTGTGGGGATGTGAGCGTGACCTTCTTGCTGCAAGCCTCCATTGTCTTAAGTTTCTGCCTCTTTATAGTGTCAAAGAAGCTTCCTGGCTCTCCACTTTGAAGGCGGGTGATGAAGTCAGTTTTGGCGACCATGCCTTTAGCTTCCGCCTGAAGCAAGTCCTGTTCGACGTCCATGCGGACAGGGGCACCAGACGCCAAGGAGTAGAGCCTGTCTTTGTCTGAGATGGAAAACGGGTTCGTGAAGTTCTTGACAGCAGTGATGACTCTCTGAACAGCCTCCTCGCTTTTCTTGATTTCGGTCTTCTCCAGTTCGCGATGTCTCCCCACCTTTGGACAGTCTGGATCGTCGAGGAGGTTCACCATCTCCAAGGTCTTTTCATAGACTGGGATGTCAAACTTCGGGTGGTGAAGCAGTTGGAAGAGTTTACGTGCCTGATGTACAATTACAGTCGTGAGAAATCAGTTGATGTCGTTCGTGGAAAGCTACTCCGCAAGATGGTGGGAGACAACGAGAAACTCACGTCCAAGTGTAAGGTCGATCTAGCCCGCATGCCTCCCTGCCAATCTGCTCTGATGCCGCACATTCAGCGAGTAAACCACCGCGTTGCCCTGTACAAGCGTGCTCATGAAGGCATCCTGGAGAGGCCCAAACCCTACGACCAGGGGCAGGGATGGACGAAAAATGCAGACGGTGTCCTGGAACACGTGTGGTGCCTCAAGCCCATCCTACCTGTGTCGCTGATCGATCTTCTGGCAGATGGTGGTTGTGAAGAAGAGGAAGACGAGGAAGAAGATGAGGAGGTTGACTTTGACGCGTTTGCTGAAAGCGATGGCGAGTTTTGAGTTATCATTACAGTCTGTGTCATTTGATGTCGTCTACTGCGGACTATCGCTAAAGTGAATATAATTATTTTCTACTTTGGCACCACAATGGGACTCACCATGTACAGTGTTTTGGGGACCCAAAGAGCGCGCTGGATATATTGTCCTGGAATATCATTACATTTTGTCAGTATCAATGTGTGTAACTTGCACAAAATCAAACATTGTAACATTCAAACCAAGAGCTATCACGATTTTGATGTGTATACGGTGTAACAAGATATGCTTAACATGACAATGTGCGCCTTTTGTCTTCAAACACTAATATTCCATCCATTTTCAATCGTTTTGGCGCAGCATGAAATAATTCGGATGATTGACACGGGTTGCCGATTAATCGGTACGCTTTGTGAAATCCACAAAAACGGAAAATATTCAAGAACAATCAACAATTTTGTACAACAATGAGTGCACATGTTGTTCCTATTATCCCGTTCAATCTTTTACATTCAATACTTGTCTTTAAATCTTTCATAGTTTAGGCTAGAAAAAAGACAATTTGTCATGTTTTGGGCGATTTTGTACCCACAAATCTGAAAATAGCCCATTAATTGCATGGTCATCAATATTTCAATATCAGTGTGAGATCAAAAGTTACTACCATTAGTGTTTACCATAGTTTTTGTTCAATGATAGTCTTTCTATCTTCAAATGTTGAGGCTCTTAGCCGCAAAAATTCGGACGAGTTACCTGGACTGCCGTTTAATTGGTATGCTTTGTGAAATCCACAAAAACGGAAAAGTATTAAAAAACAATCAACAATTTTGTACCGCAATGAGAGCAAATGTTGTTGCCATTATCCATTGCAATCTTTTGTGTTCAATACTTGTCTTTAAATCTTTCATAGTTTAGGCTATAAAAAAGACAATTTGTCATGTTTTTCGCGATTTTTTGTCAGAAATCTAAAAATAACCCATTTATTCCATGGTCATCAATATTTTAATATAAGTATGATAACACAAATGGTTCACATTGGTGTTGTGCGTCTTTTTTGTTCAATACCTTTCTTTCTATCTTTCACGGTTGAGGCTCTTTCCGGCTATGGGGAACACTCTTTGTTGCGACCCGATATTGCCACCCGGGGTGGTTCCAGAGCCTTAAAGGGGTACTAGGGAACCGATTTCTTGATGGTGCGATAGCTGACCGTTTTCAGCACATATTTTACTATCTAGAAACGACAATTAGAAAAATATCTGAACACTTGTTGGTCAGCGCTTCTAGCCACTAAACTATACACTTCAAGGTTGACAAACAAGTAGAACATTAAATGCCTGCACGGTCAGTTTGTCCACAAGTTAACAGGCAGGCGGACATTCCGGTCTGACGAAAACGAGTTTTCAAACACTTAAGAGAGTTAAAACGGTCACCTGAACCTTACTTGGACTTTTGTACAAGGCCCGATGATCTGAAGCGAATTAATTACGAAACCGCCTGCGTGTGCTGAGTTGATCGGTCGATTGAAAGTCTTATGGCGAAAAGAATGAAGCATTTTCGCTTTTGTGTGTGTTTTATGAGGAATTTTCTCTGCCGAAGTAGTCGTCTTTGCTGTGTTCAAGATCATATTTTGCTTTGCTTTTGAATATTTCTTGTTAATTGTTTTGACCTTAATGTATTAGCCATGTCGTCATAGGTAAACATAAGGTCGTTTGACATAAAGTTGGCCAAAACATTATTGCAACAAATTTCAAACCCAAATTAAAGCATTAATTCCTGTGTCATTTCATTAAAACTGTATATGCCAGTTAAGACCGTTCACTTAACCTTCAGGATCACCTTTTGGATTAAATATTTCTTTTACAGGGATCACGTGACCGCCGCTCAAGTAAGGGTACCCTCAAAATCGACCAGACAAAAACGGAAGAGCCGAATGAAAAATTGACAAGAAATCACAATAGGCAAATCTTTGCAACTTTGACATACGAGAAGAAAGTCAAACCAATTATCTACCCTGAACAGATTGTTTTGTTTTGCTACCTTGCGTATTTCGCGTGCTATGCTATTCCTACTGATGCAGGTGTCGATCGCAAGAGCGGTCAAAAACGGAACGTTTTACGTCAATTTTTATGGGTATCATGTCAAAAAGCGCTACATTTTAGCAATGACTTGGTGGATTTCTTTGAAACTTTCGGAATATTTTACCAACATACTAGAGATACTTCGTGCGAAAGTTTGGATCGTTACGGTTGTTTATCCAGATGTGACGCAATGTTTCGGAAAATGTTGTTAAACTTGTCATAGGATTGTTCACTTGTCTTAAAAAAATTCATGACTTTGTATATCCACAGATAAATGATTGATACAGATTCTGTCTAAGTTTCATTTGCGTGTAGCCGCTGGCGTTAATTTGCTAGTCATGCAAACACATGAGAAAAAAATGGAACGTTCACGCTGTTTCGCGCTTATAGCTGTTATCGCTGGGTGCCTCTTAAAACATGCTACGGTCACGCTTGGCTGGGCATCGCTGTGGCACCAGAATCATCGCTTAAATATGTAGCGTGTTTACAGGCCCAGCAAATTTGCGTCAGTGCTTACACGCACATAAAACTTTAGCAGTGTGTGTATCAATCATTTTTCTAAAGACATGCAAAGTCATGAATTTTTTGGACCCAAGGGAACAATCCTATGACGAGATTAAAAACTTCTTTCGAAAAATTGCATAACATTTTAACAAACACCTGTAACAATCCATAATTTCGCTCGAAGTATCTCTAGTATGTTGGTAAAATATTCCGAAAGTTTCAAAGCAATCCACCAAATCATTGCTAAAGTGCAGACTTTTTTGTCATGATACCCCTAAAAAATGACGCAAAAAGTCCCGTTTTTGACCGCTCTTGCGATCGACACCTGCATCAGTAGGAATAGCATAGCACGCGAAATACGCAAGGTAGCAAAACAAAACAATCTATTCAGGGTAGATAATTGGTTTGATTTTCTTCTCGTATGTCAAAGTTGCAAAGTTTTGCCTACTGTGATTTCTTGTCAATTTTTCATTCGGCTCTTCCGTTTTTGTCTGGTCGATTTTGAGGGTACCCTTACTTGAGCGGCGGTCACGTGATGATCCCTGTAAAAGAAATATTTAATCCAAAAGGTGATCCTGGAGGTTAAGTGAACGGTCTTAACTGGCATATACAGTTTTAATGAAATGACACGGGGATTAATGCTTTAATTTGGGTTTGAAATTTGTTGCAATAATTTTTTGGCCAAGTTTAGTATATCAAACCGAAAGTCAGCGTCGACATCGGACTGAAGACTTTCTTTCAAAGCCACAGTAAGCCTCCCGTAAACCATCACAGATACTGTCAGGCTTTTACACACAGTACAAACACCCTTTCATTTACACACTCACCGCTTTTGAACATCCTAGGTGCCCTCCGTAAAAAGCGAGCAATTTTCAAAGAATTTATTTTTGCGTGGTTTATCTTACCCCTGAGCCATCGCGCGCGAACCCGTGTGATCCAGTTTCCTTTTTTCACAATGTAGTCGTCAGTTTGTGATTTCATTGGAACTCGCTGTAAACTCATCTGCAATAGCACGTTAGTGTGTACCTCTGAATCTAAACGCAACAAACGGCTGCGATTCACACAAAATAGAGCGATGACAGTTGACTGTTCAGAGGAACGGGCGCTAGGCAGAACCGTCGTCTGCTACGAGAAAGACGGTTTGCGTGACACGTTTCCGGACTTTTCTTTTTTCAAACTTTCAAAACTTCGAATTGTACTGATGAAAAAATAATTCTTTTATGATTTAAGAATGTTTGTGTAACAAGCTGTCAAGTTATTATCTAGATTTTAAAAGTTAGTTCTAGCGCCAAAACGAGGCGCCTGATTTGCTGATCAGAGTGTCCACGAAAATAAATTCTTTGAAAATTGCTCGCTCTTTACGTAGGGCACCTAGGATGTTATCAAGCGGCGAGTGTTTAAAGGGTGTTTGTACTGTATGTAAAAGCCGGACAGTATCTGTGATGGTTTACGGGAGGCTTACTGTGCCTTTAACCTCTGCGCCGCTAAAACATCAAAACCCGACCGACTTGACTCTACGTGTGGTTGCTATGGGTGATGCCACGAACGCCCGCTATGTGTATTTGACTGTGTGTACATTCGCAACGTCTATTACGGTACCGATATTCAGAACGACTTTCATTGCGGGCTTTATTCATACACAATTACGCGCACGGAGGGTAGTCTACGGATACCCAGTAATGTCTGCTTTTTGTTGACGTGTATTTGGAAATAACTAGACTGACTTTATCAATAAACTTTGATTTTATTGCCGTTCATGACGTGCGGCCAGGCTTATATTTAAAAGTTGGTATTTGTTATTTAGAAGTCAACAAAAGCCACGTTCTTGCCTGCCTTGAGCAGATTATTTTAAATTATAGTTTATTCACGAATTCTGTAATGAAAAGGCAACAGGATATTAGAGAAAATAAATTTATCAAATCAAAATGATTGAGGTTATGAGTATCTAGAAGCAGTACACCTAAAGAATCCGATAATGTAAGAAAGTAAAATTGTATTTATATTTATATCTTTAAAAAAGCAAAAAAACATGTCGCGTGAAGCGATGTGAAAACATTTTGTCAATTTGTCAGCCTAAAAGTAAACAATCAACACTGATAACCCAGGATCAGTCATCAACAATTGAAGTGAGGCTTGGCCAGCCGAAACCCGAAGACTGGGAAGAATCGCGCTGGTATTCGCAAAGCATTTAAACAGGGCTCGATTTTCTCTAATTTTGAGCACATTTCGATTGTTGATGACTGATTCTGGGTTATCAGTGTTGATTGTTTACTTTTAGGCTGACAAATTGACAAAATGTTTTTGAAATGTAATGAACATTAATTTTTGATAATGTTAATGAACAAATTAATTAAGTAATTAAGATTCCAAGCTGAAAAATAATCCCTTGGTCCGCATTGGGGCAAAAAAAATGTGACCAAAATTCTAATCAATTTGATTGAAACAAACATGAGATTGCAACAGTGACGCCTCAACTTTTGTGATAAACCGAATATGATGTCATCAAAGAAATGTATCAAAAAAGGGGGGAACATGTCTGGGGATTTCATCATGAAGAATTTGTCAAATTTCATGAAGATACTGTCTCAGAACTAGAGACACGCTTTTTGTTTTGTTTTAATTGTCCTAGAAATGGAGACACACTATTCACACTGCCCCAAAGGTAGAGTCACACCATTCATACTATCCCAGAAATGGAGACAGAGAATTCCCACTGCCAGAGAACTGCACGGCGACACACTATTCCTTCTATCCCAGAAGTGGAAACAAATAATTCAAACTGCTCCAGACCTAGAGACACAGGGCCGGACTAGGTAAGTACTAGGGGGGGGGGGGTTACAGATGGGGGTACATGCTTTGGGAGGTACATGCTTAAGCCAGGGGGGGTGCGCAACCCCTGTAACCCCCCCCCCCCCCTAGTACGGCCCTGAGACACACTATTCATTCTATCCCAGAACTGGAGACACACCATTCGTTCAATCCCAGGAGTGAAGACAAATAATTCCACACGTCCCAGACCTAGAGATAAAGTTCATACTGCCCCTGTCCCCCGAAATCGGCGTGTGGCTGCCCGAATGGCTGGGTAAAAACGGTCATACACGTACAAACCAACTCGTGCAAAACAAAACAAAATACACACACATACACACACACACACACACACACACACACACACACACACACATACACACACAAACACACACACAAACACTAGTATACGCGGGAGTTTCAGTCTATGAACGCAGAAAAAGAAGATAATTATTGCCTCTAAACTATAGAGGTAACTGATTCATACATTTTCCAAAACACTCAATTTTTTTTAATTGTTAATTTTGGAACGTTAGCAGTCTGTTTCGGGTTACAACTGAAAACCAGAGTAATGACATGCGGAGGAATTTCAGCTTACAAAACAGTACACCAAGACCAAAAGCCAAACGTTGGCACCAGCAATACAGCAATATTCTACTTTTATCAGCGATTAAAAGATTAAGTAGGTATGAAAAGCTCTTTCTTATAGCCAAATTTTAGCTCAGGCCGCAAAGCAAGTATTACAATTTCATAGCGTTTAAAAGACTTATTACGCATGAACAACTCTTTCGTGTGGAGAAAAAGAAAGAAACAAAAGCTAACAACAACGACAACGACATTAGGACTAAAACATTTTTTCGCATACAAAGCTCTGCTGACAAAAAAATAAAATAAAAAAAGAGAGAGAGAGAGAGAGAAAGGATAGCAAATGTTCAAATATTCTTTATGATTGTCACCTGAAATGAGCAAAGATATTTTGCGACTTTGTCAAACGAACACATAAAGAAAGAAACACAGGACGAACAAATATCCGACAGCGGCACGAAGGACGAGAAATAGGAGGAGCAAGATTGTAGGAACAGGATTAACTCAAGCAGCAGATCAACTTTCGACTATTGTACGTAGTAAATGTGGGCATTCAAGTAAATGTTGAACAGCAGAGTGAAATAGTCAAGGGGTCAAAATACAGACTTGACATTGCAGTAACGGGTGGCATATTTTGAGGGCTTTGAGTGCTGTCATTTTGACAGAATGATCTCCAGACGAGTTCAACAACCGCTCTCTTGTGCGAAGACTTACTGTGTGTGTGTGTGTGTGTGTGTGTGTGTGTGTGTGTGTGTGTGTGTGTGTGTGTGTGTGTGTGTGTGTGTGTGTGTGTGAGTGAGTGTGTGTGAGCGTGCGTGTGCGTGTGTGTGTGTGTGTGTGCGTATGTGTATGTGCTTGTGTGTATGTGAAGTTCAATTATTATTTCCAAAAGTAATTAGTTTTGTCGTTGAATGGAAATAAATCAACACGTTTTACACCACTAGCCTTCATTTTAATATCCTTCAGCTACATTCAAACGCCAGTAAGTTTCTTGCTGGATTGCTTGAAGAGTACTTCTGCAGTAAAAAGAGTGTACCCCCAGACAATTTATAACGTCAAAAGGCGTCAGCTGCCTTCCCTTGCAATCCGTCTTTGTGATTTTCATTTACATAACCTTGATTTGATCTCATAGTCCTGTTCCACTTTTTGCCCCGGACTCTCTGTCTCTGTCTTTCTCAGTCTTTCTCTGTGTCTGTCTCTGTGTCTGTCTCTGTCTCTGTCTCTCTCTGTCTCTGTCTCTCTCTGTCTCTGTCTCTCTCTGTCTCTGTCTCTCTCTGTCTCTGTCTCTCTCTGTCTCTCTCTGTCTCTGTCTCTCTCTGTCTCTGTCTCTCTCTGTCTCTCTCTGTCTCTGTCTCTCTCTGTCTCTGTCTCTCTCTGTCTCTGTCTTTCTCAGTCTTTCTCTGTGTCTGTCTCTGTCTCTGTCTCTGTCTCTGTCTCTGTCTCTGTCTCTCTCTGTCTCTGTTTCTCTTGGTCTCTGTCTCTCTCTGTCTCTGTCTCTCTCTGTCTCTGTCTCTCTCTGTCTCTGTCTCTGTCTCTGTCTCTGTCTCTCTCTGTCTCTGTCTCTCTCTGTCTCTGTCTCTCTCTGTCTCTGTCTCTCTCTGTCTCTGTCTCTCTTGGTCTCTGTCTCTCTCTGTCTCTGTCTCTCTCTGTCTCTGTCTCTGTCTCTCTCTGTCTCTGTCTCTCTCTGTCTCTGTCTCTCTCTGTCTCTGTCTCTCTCTGTCTCTGTCTCTCTCTGTCTCTGTCTCTCTCTGTCTCTGTCTCTCTCTGTCTCTGTCTCTCTCTGTCTCTGTCTCTCTCTGTCTCTGTCTCTCTTGGTGTCTGTCTTTCTGTGTATCTTTTTCCTCTTTCTCAAACAGAGGCAGTGAGGCTAGGCTGGCAAAAAGACGGACAGAGAGAGGGACAGACAGAGAGGGCAAGCAAATACTATTTCTCCCCTTCACTGTATTCCTCGCAACAACTCTTTCTTACTCTATAAGAAGAGCCATAACGCCGCCCCCCCCCCCCCCCTCACAAATACGTCCTCACAATCAGCACCCACACCCACCCCCACCTCCTCGCACAGCCTTCGATCTCTCATCTGCAGTAAATATAACATTTAAAACTACGCGTAGGTCTGTAGGTTAAAACAGCAAGCAATCAATTAATGACATCGTCACTC
>NC_090256.1:37040151-37056651 GCF_037325665.1 Littorina saxatilis
GGCGAGCTGCTCGGTGATTAGCAGTCAGGGTTGTTCCTCGGACTGGACGCCTGGCACGCAAGCCAAAGTTGTGTAAGCGGTTTCGGATCGTCTGACCACTAACAACAGTGTTGGTGGTAGCTTGTAGGCGTTGCCTAATGTTGTTTGCCGTAGCCATTCTTTGTTGCATGGCCTGCCTCTGAATGAAGCGATCCTCTCTTTGTGTGGTGACTCTGGGCCGACCAGAACGTTGTCGCTCCTGCACTCTTCCAGTTGCATGGAATCTCTGTTTTAGTCTGATGATGACAGAGGGAGCCACTGCAAGCCTCTAGGCCACTTGCCTGGCAGCAACACCGTCTTGTAGCCATCCTATTGCCCTTCCTCTATCCAAATCGCTCAGTTTTCTTTGTGGGGGCATGTTGCTACTGTGCATAATTGTGTCAGCGTGTCAACCTTTAAACACAAGCTGGTGAGCGATGTTCATAGCCAGGACCCTGTTGTAGCACGTGCATCACAACCTTTTGCCCTGGCATGCGTTCCGCAAATTTCATGGGGCTATAAAAAAAACAAACCTTTTTCTTCCAAAATGCAGAAGCTTTTGAGAAGTCCCACAAAGGGAAATAACTCTGCCTGCCAAACAAAATTCTAGGTCAAGACTCATTGTTCATTTGTTAATTCAAACACATTAATCTTTTAAATATTATGTCGATGTTTAATTTTTTGGCAATTTTTTATAATTAGATCCGTTTTTTCAACCGATCCTTAACTTTTACACACAACCACTCCGCTCCATAAACATCTTAATTCGCACCGCAGCAAAATAGGTGCAGTTTTAAATAATTGAAGCGTTCACGGTCACTGGTCTGGTTTGCGCCTAATTAACTCTGCCCTGGAAGAGATCGGATCCCCCGTGCTGCACCATTAGGTAAACAGCCTGACCCTCAGCTCATAGTCCATTCCTTCTTGTATCTGGAAAAAGAACTTTCTTGAGGATTACTTGGGGTTTTTTTTCTGTTGTTGTTTTCCTCAGTGACTGATTCAGTTAAACTACTTTAAATAAGCCTGCTAATAATTCGACGAAGTCTTCTTCACGACGCTTGCTGCACGAAGCTTTGGCACTGGATTTTTGAAAGTCTTGGCGAAGTCAATGTCGGGCTTTATTAAGAACAACCTGCATTGATTATTCATTCAGCTCAACGATTTTGGTCCGAGCGCCTGTGCTTAAAAGGTACACCACAGGGGCGTGTGGTTTCTATTGACTGAGCTGTCACGTAATACCCTACGTGTGCATTGCTAACCCGACAATTAGATCGAGCAGCCTTTCAAGACCCCATTAAACACTTCATACCCGATAGCTCTGCACGTCCCGCAAGGCATTACTTGAGAAACATATCCTTGCCGAGTTGAGACCGAGGAGTGGCTGTAAATCTTACAACAACAGATTGAAATTAAGACTGCAGAGAAAGGGAGAATGTACGTTCTGGCTCACCGATTCCGACAGACCCTAAATATTAACGCAAAATAGGCTTCTGGACTAAACTTTTACTAAAATGAAACATGCGACAAAATCAGAAAAATACTGCATAAATCCATACAAAAAAAAATATAGTAAAGTAAGGTTGTTTTGAACCAATGCCGGGTCTGTCGGAATCAGTAACCCAGAACGTACATTCCCCCTTTCTCTTATACAACATTCTTAAGCTCAATACGCTCTCTCATTTACAAACTTTACTTCATATGTTCTTTCACTGTTAGAATTATATCTGATACATGCAATGTGACTGTCTAAACGAATAGTTAACTCTTTACAAGTGATTCTATTTTTACTTTTTCTTCCCGTCCTATTTGAATCCCCTTTTTTAAAAACTGCTTTTTCAGATCTTCTATATCGAGTGGCTTGTTATATTCAGCTCGTGTTTTTGTTTGAATACTTGCTTTCTTACTTTTGTAGTCATCAAAGTCTGTTTGTATCTGTTTGAATTCTTCGTCAGAAACTTTTGAATCTTCAAGTGCTTTACTGATAGACAGTTTTAGGCTAGACAATTTTGATGATGCAAGAGTGGAAATGGATTCGTGTTTTTCAAGCTTTTTCACAATTTTTTTCATTATAGCTGATGCTATAAATGATAAACCACCAACTGCTGCTGCGACACCACCTAGGATTAGAGAAACTGGAGTCCCTACTCCGGTAGCTAACAGAATTGTTCCCGTTACACCTGCAGCTGATGCAAGGATAGTAGAACCAGTGCTGGCATTAGAAAGGCTGTTGTAAGTTGTTGAGTACTTACGTCTAGCGCGAGAATATTTTTCTAATTCATCTTCTAGTTGTTTTTGTATATTACTAATGTGTGCCAGTCTGAATTGTTGACTTTCTGCTGCACTTTCATCAATATTAGGATAAAGCTTCACACTGCTAGTCATCTTTTTAATGCAAAATATAAAATATTTATCTTAATTCTCACTGGCCAGTGTTTCTGCTAAGCTTTGAAGCTGTTCATTGCTTAACACCTTATCTGTATAGTAGAAAGCAATCAAATCAAGATAAGTAAGATTAATACTTCTTATTTCTGTTAAATTATTTATATCTGCGTTAACAACAACATTTTGGTTTGACGTCTGTTTTTTTATTGTGTTAGAATCCTTTTGAACAGCAATAAATACTCTGACTTCTTCAACATTTAATGGTCTCCAGTTGAGATTTATTCCTCTCATTAGAACAGTGTTTGTGGTTTCTTCCCTTTTCCTGACAACTATATCAAATATCATAGTTGCATTCTGCCCTATTGGAAGCTTGGGTATAAAATCGACAATGGTGTCAGCGTCCTTTTCAACACTTTGTTTTCTGTGAATGAGATAGTTGTTCTTATGGAAAGGTTTAACTGCAACTTCTCCCCTGCTGTTAAACGCAGGAACAAGGCTAACAATTAGTGGTTTAGCATTGATTGACTTACGGAATGTGTCGTCTTTTCCAACAAGAGTGTATGGACTCACAAATTCAAACTTCATTTCCCAGTCAATCTTTTTTATAACAGGACTAAGTACCCATTTTTTATTCTGATGTTTCCACATGTAGAATGTGTCATCGACAATTGGATCAGGTACATTAACATCACGGATTTGACCTAGTTTGAGAAATCTTGGTTTCTTTTCATCGTCGATTTCCTTTCTCTTGTAATGACCAGTGTCTGTAAACTCGAATGCATACACTGCACCAACTTCAGCATTGCTCTCAAAGTCGATAGCGTCTGCTAAATCTTTCAACTCTATAGTTGAACATGCAACAGGATAAGCTATTGTAGGTCCACTCGACATTTTAATACTCAATATTTTATGGAACTATTTCCAATGTAATGTTAAACAAACAATCTACTGGTTGTCCACTTTGATTTTTCAGATCAATGTGTAGGAATTCATGACACCCTTCCTCCAAGTCCTTGAACTGAAGTGTCTTAAATGTTGGCACGTGCATTTTACAAAAAGAGGCATCACTCGGTGGAAGAATCCTAAGCAGATCAGAACGCTGATCATTAAACAGATTATAGGATGTGTTAAGCTCTCTCATGTGAACAAGCAGTACACTGTTAACATCCATGTCAATGGGACGTGTTCCCCTGTATAAATTTGTAATTCCAAGCATATCAAGGAGTTTGGTTGGAAAGTAAACTGATCTGTTTACTTCTCTAGTTTTGGGCATAGTAAGAGTAGCAATGAGACTTGCATGATTTAAACTCGCTGTAATACCTACTGGAGCAAACAATTCTTTCTCTAAAGTGCAGAAGTCATAGTAACCATCTTCTACAGAATGTGTTTTACCATTAATTCTAACCCAGTTGTTATTCTTTTTTTTACTGATATTATACCAAGTAACCTTGTACATAATTTCATGCAGTGCAACTTTCATTCCTCCATTTTGATTGTTGATAGGGGTTGCAAGTTTAACTGGCACACTAGTCTTCACATTTGTTAGTGTGATAAACATTTTTTATTCAACAACAAAAATGAGTCAGTATAAATTCAACAAAGACATTAAATACAAAACTGGACCATATTACAATCCAAAGACTATTTCTTTCCATGAGTTGGACTTTGCTGTAACAGAAACAGAATCCATTCGCGTTAAAGTGCCTGACCCATTCCATTCTTACCAAAATCCCCCAATCAAAAATGATAGTGTTCCAAAGATGTGGAACTCTCACCCAATTCAGTTCTATCAGAATCAGTTAAACTTTGCAATATTCTGTGCAACCACAGGATGTGGAGTGTCCTATGCAGACCACATGAATAATTCAAACTTACTGACAAAGTGTGTGTACACATTTCACGTTTACTATCAGTGCAGGAGAATCTTGTCTGAACTTCAGGCACCAATGCCGCATGAAAAGAGCTGGAACCCATTCAACAATAGGATAAACATGAAAGTGTATGAGCGTCTCTGCAATGAATTCAATATAGATTTTAAGACCGACTTTAGGCAAAAGCAAGACAAAAACCATGGCATGGGAACACTATATTTATGGGGTGTCCACAGGAGGTATAATTTTGATTACTGGCCAGGTCATACATCTTTTTCTTCAAATGTGCAGGTACAGTTAGGATCAATAGAACAACAGCACCACAATGCATGGACTACTTTTATATTAGACACCGGCAAAGGTTTCACTGGATCAGGTGTTGAAAGGATCAATGAATCTATCCGAACATATGCGTGGTGCTTGCTAGGCTCGCAGGCACAGACACGATCAAACATAATGAGAACAAGCACAGGGTTTGGTGCACAGAAACAGTTGTTATCAAATTTAGAAGATGTCATAAACTCTGCAGTTGATCTGCCTTCCAGCATCAAAAGGTATCAAGACTCTCTCCGTTATGCAAGATCAAAAGTTGACTTTGCTGTTGGTAACTGCCTTTACATGTTACCTTCTGATCTCCAGCTGCAGATTGGAACAATAACAAATTATAACAATGAAATCATTATTGCTAGTGACACCCAGCCGCTTGGAAAGGGTGAAGAACTGAATTCAGAAATCAGAACGATGTTACAGCCATATCACAATGAACAGAAACAAAGCGTGACAAGTGAAGATCACGCTGCAGGTGAAGATCATTCTGTCACTAGTGATGATCAAGCTGTTAGTATTAGTGATGATCATGAATCGCAGAAGACTGCTCTAGTAATTGGTGGAGTGGGTGTAGGCTTACTTTTGCTTTATTCTCGTTAGCAGAACACCTGCAATTAAAACTATTAGAGTCCAGAGATGTTCAGCCATGAAACCAACAACTTTACCTGCAAAAGATAACAGCCAGCTAACAATTGAACCAATGATTCCTGGAAGTGCACCCAAAGCTTTTGCTGCTAGTTTCTTTAATAGTTCTGCAATGTGTTTGAGTTGTTTCTTTACCCATCCCGGATCAGATGGAGGTGAAGGTGGAGGTGGAGGTGGAGGTGTGACAGTGCCACCTGTGAGTGTTAACACTAATGTGCTTATTGCAAATCCTAACGCAGTTAGTATACTAGCTATTGTGATTCCCTGCTCTCTGAAAAGCGTTCTAATTCTTTCAGCAAGAGTTGTGTCTTCGTAAAGGATTCTTTGAATTGTATTTTTTATTCTGCTGACCTGTGTTCTCAGTTGTTCTCTATTGTTACTTAGAACTTCTAACCTTATGGCTTTCTCCTCCTGCAAATCTTTTAAACGCTTAGAAATTCTGTTTTTTACTTCTTGTTCTAGGTTCAAATCATCAGCATCAGCAAGTTTTTGTTTCTCTTTGTTTATATCTTCATCCAGCTGACCTAGTTTTGACAGATTATTTGCTATTTCACCTCTGATGGTTTGTAGTGATTGATTAAGGGCTTCTATTTCTCTCATAGGTAATAGTTCATGTGGAGTCTTCAGTGAAGTTTCCTCAGAAAAAGAAGTCTCTATCTCTTGTATAAGTTGATCAGCCTCATCTGCAAGTTTATTAAGATCTTGCAATGGAACAGATTCTATTTGAGTAGCAGTTGGTAGTCCTAGTTCTGCTTGTTGAAGTAAGGAAACAACATGGGAAGGTGATGACCGTGTGCTAGGCACAATATCTAATTGCCTAAGTCGATTAGCAGTAAGTTTTTGTTTTAGTGAAACTTTTGATAGAAACTTAGCAGGATTAGATTTATATGTAAGTTGGACTTTTTCTCCTTTATCGCTAGTTGTATATAAATGATTTGCTTCCATTTTGAACTGGTTTGGATCTAAAACATCAGGTTCTTCTCCTAAACTTTTGTAGAAATCTCTAACTTTACCTTCCAGAAGTTCATGTCGTGCCACCTCATAATGCAGTGAATGATGGTAGGGAACCAAAGGGATTGCTTCGCTCATGTCGTCCGCTGGCTCAAATAAATCTTCAAATCCACCTTCTGCCATTTGTAACTTATTTTTTATTTTGAAAATAAAAAAAGATGGCACAATCGTTCGGTTCTGTTCTTGATCCTTACAGAAGGCTGAAAGAACCTCTCGGGGTAAAAGGAATAAGGCAAACAGTTATAGTTACAAATAATCCTTCTACTATTGATCAGAATGAAATACTTACTGTTAGGTTTCCTAATCTAGGTAAGAACGATGTTATTGTACCAGGCACTGTAAGACTATCATTCAAATTAGAATTAGAATCTGGCTCAGATGAAAATAGGACTTTGGCTTATAATGTAGGAAGAGCAATTGTGAGGAAGATTACTGTCAAACTGGAAGGGCGGGAAGTGATGTCATTGAATAATGCAGATGTATTTTTAGTTTATGCAGATAATTGGTTGACTGACAATGAAAAGAAAAACAGAGTGTTTCAAGGGATTCAGTCAGACAATGGGATAAAAGTTAGAATAGGAGCCGGAGATAAAGCTGACAACAAAAAAGATAACGCTGTCAATGTTGCTTTTGGAAACAAATTTTGTATTCCACTTGACTTTGAACTCATAAATTCACATCCTCCCTTCTATCAAGGAGCATTGCGTGACAGGCTGTCATACGACCTGACTTTCAATAGTTATGATCGTGTTATGCTTTCACAAGACCCGGAAGCAAAGTATAAGGTGTCTGGAATTTCTTTAGAGTTTGATGTTGTAAACCATCCTGAACTGGCTAGACTTATAGAAAATCAGTACAGTTCTAAGCTGCCTATCTATTATGAAAGAGTGTTGAATCACAGTACACTTTCAAAAAGCCAGGCTGATCCAATCTGGAACATTAACTTGAATACACCAGCTAGGTCAATGAAGGGAATACTTATGTTGTTTGAGGAACCAAAAGATCCATATGAAAGGCAAATAGAAAAGTTTTACAATCCACTAATCAATAGAGTATATTGCACAATTGAAGGGCAGCCAAACCAAATATTTGCATCTGGCATGCTGCCATACCAACACTATGATGAAGCAAGAAAGTACTTTACTGGAGGAAGATTGAAAGACCCAACATCTGATCTTGTGGCTAAAGATCTACATTTACACGGTGTTGGCGTAGAAGATTTCTTGACAAATAAATATGCGTTATGGCTGGATCTCAGAACAACTGACGACAACAAACTGCATGGAAGTGGAAGGCGAATTGAAAACGGATCAGAAGGAATCACAATACAAATTGAAAAGGAAGTAGGGAGTAGTAGTAAATCAGTTAAGATCTACGTGTTTGTTGTGTCAGATGCGCAGTTAAACATCTCTGAAAGCAGATTACAGGATATTGTTTATTGAACGTGTTAAAATGAAGTATCTAGATTTTCTTCCAAAAGATCCACACTGTTCTTTGATTTGTGGGGCAACAGGTTGCGGCAAAACAAGATATGTTTTGGATTTATTACAAACTGTTTACATAAATCACTTTGAACACATAGTCATATTCTGTCCAACCATAAAGCATAACAGAACATACAAGGAGAGAAAATTCATATGGTCTGATCAAAATATATTTATTGTAAATCCTTCTGATCGTCTAAATGTTTGCTTGGAGCATTATTTCGATCTTTTTCAGAACACGCCAACACTGTTTATTATTGATGACTGTGCAGCAGAACGTGACATTGTTAGAAAGAAAAGTGCACTAGCAAAGCTTGCATTCAGTGGACGACATGCATTAATATCAGTTTGGATATTAACACAAAAATACAATGCAGTTCTGAAAGACTTTAGAGAGCAACTCAAAACAATAACATTGTTCTATTCAAAGGACCGTGACAGTTTTGAAGAGTGTCTTCGAGAAAATGATGTCATTGAAAACAAACAGGAGAGAGAAAGAATAAAGAATAATCTGAAATCTTCTAAGCACTCGAAACTGGTTTTAAAAACTGATCAACCAGTTCAGTATGTATGTTTGTAGAAATCCTTGCTAAGTTCTTGTCAAGTTCTTGTCAAGTTCTTACTCAAGTTCTTACTCAAGTTCTTGTCAAGTTCTTACTAAGTTCTTACTCAAGTTCTTACTAAGTTCTTGTCAAGTTCTTACTCAAGTTCTTGTTAAGTTCTTACACAAGTTCTTACCCAAGTTCTTACTCAAGTTCTTGTTAAGTTCCTACCTAAGTTCTTACCCAAGTTCTTGTTAAGTTCTTGTTAAGTTCTTGTTAAGTTCCTACCTAAGTTCTTACTCAAGTTCCTACCTAAGTTCTTGTTAAGTTCCTACCCAAGTTCTTACTCAAGTTTAATTACTAGATTTTTATTTTATTCTGCATCAAAATAAAATGAACTGTGATGAATTGCTGATGCAGACTGCTACAGATATTGAAATCTGTGACAGTAGGACTATACCTGATAAAAAAGAAAGATTGTATTCACTTGCTGTTTGTGGAAAAACAAAACACTACCTTGGGCAGCAGTTAACTGTGGAAGAAGTACAACATCTTTCCTCAGAAGATATAGAAAAGTATCATGGACGGTATGAATCAGTGCTTGGTTCTAAGATGGTTAGAAGTATTGGACAGACTGTTATAGGTTTGTACACAAAGATTTTTGGACATTTTACACCTCTCGACTCGGAGGAAGACTTAACACATGATCTAACTCATGACCCTGTTGTTTCCAAGTCCCTCGAATCTCTTGCCTGTGGCCTGTATTATCGATTTGGTGCTTTATTAGTACCATTTGTTGCTGGATTAATTACTTTCAAACACATTAATTTTCAGAATAAAAAAGATGACAGATCAGTTGAAGCAGACAGTGGAGCAGACGAAAATACCAGAAGTGAACACAGTGACAAAGAAACCTGGTAGAGTAGAAGCAGGAAAAAAACTAGCCGAATGGAACAGACAAAAAAAGTTAAATCAAAAGGCAAAGCAGAACATTATGTCTGAAGTTGAGCAGACACCAAACATTCCTGAAGTGACTAAGGTCACACAAACTGATCAAGAATTAAAATCTTCATTTCTATCATACAGAAAAGTAGCTGTAGCAGCTGTTGTTGGAGGAGGTGGATACTTGCTTTACAAACTTTGGCAAGGCAAATATAAAGTGTCAGAAAAACCAAAATCAGAAACACCAAAATCAGAAACACCAAAACCAACAAACAAAGCAGTACAAACAATAAAAAAGCCCACAGTAGTACCTGCAGTGGATTCATTTCATATGGAATAATTTTAATATTTTAATTTTGATAACATAAAAATGAGTTCTGAAAAGACAATAGTTAATCTAGTTTATCACGCTGCAGTGATTGGAGGCTTGAGTGTAGGTTACACAATGCTGGGTAAAAGTCTCCTCAGAATGAAACCAGCCGACTTGGGAAAGTTAGACTTCGAAGACGGTGCTAAACTAATTGGTGTTGTGACAGCTTCCTTTGCAACAAAAGACTTTTTGGTGAAGCAAGGAATTATTCCAGAAAATATAAACATGTAAGACAATAAAATGGCTAGCTTGGTTATGATGGTGGGAGGTGCGATTGTAAATGCGCTTGCATTTTCTGGCAGCAACTATTTGTTTTCTAAACTGCAAAATGGTGAAGAGAGGGAAAGGCACAACAAAGCCATGGAACAACTGGCGAAAGCACAGGATGAATACGAGAAGAAACGAATTGCGCAGTTAGACTTTATGAATGATAAACTCAGGCAGCAAGGACATGCAAACAAAACCTTTGCCAATGTTGATGCAGCCATTCAAGAATACTATCTTGTAACTGGAAAGAAAATGAAGACAAGTGCTCCTCCAAAACTGGGTGACTTTTATCAGCCTTCAGAAGAGCAGAAAATGGGGGAGATTGTTTTCATTGTTATTGGTATGGCTGTTGTTTACTTTATTGCGCGTGCTGTCAAATCTTAATATTCTGTCATTTAAAAAACCATGAGTGATGCTTTGTTATCTAAAATATATTATTCCCCAAAAGGATACTGGAAAGGAAGAACTGCTATTGACAAGCTCAGTGACGCAGCAGGTGTTTCTCAAGATATAGCAAAGAAATGGTTGTCAAAGCAGGCAGTTTGGCAGATCTATTTACCTGCACCAAGAAAAATTACACGACCACACTTTGTTAACATTAAACCGAATGACACTCATCAAATAGACCTGCTGTATTTACCGCATGACACAGTCAGAAGGAAGAAATATAAGTATGCACTGACTGTAGTTGATGTTGCAACAAGATACAAAGATGCTGAACCGTTGACAGAGAAAAGTGCTATAGCTACAGCTGTTGCCCTGCAAGAAATTTACAGACGTGGACCACTAAAGTATCCCAGAATGATTCAGTGCGATGATGGTAAGGAGTTTAAAGGAGCTGTCAACCAGCTTCTGTTAAAACATCATGTTACAGTGAAGAGAGGTATTCCAGGAAACCACAGGTCACAGGCTATTGTTGAGAGCTTTAACAAACAGTTGGCAGAAAAACTGTTTTCATATCAGTACCATCAGGAATTTTTGGACACAGAAAGTAAATTGCGTAACACTGAATGGGTCAAAAGATTACCATCAGTACTTAGAGCAATGAATCTGGAGGTATTTAAAGCTACAGGGTTAAGACCAGTTGATGCAATCAAACAAAAAAACAATACCTGTTGCTCCAAAGTCAACAACACCAGTGGCATTACTACCTTTCAATCAGAAAGTCAGATATTTATATGCACCCGGTGAAGCTGAGGGTGACAGCAGGAAGCGTGCAACGGATCCAATCTGGAGTATTGACATTCATGAAATCAAGAGAGTAGTAGAGACAAATCCACCTATATATTACTTGAGAGAACCAGCACCGCAAAGAGCCTTTGTAAAAGAGGAATTACAATTAGTTCCACGTGGTACAAATGTTAAATGATTTTTTATTTCAGATTTTATAGTGTTAACAAAAATGGAAGCAACTTCATTTTTTTAATTTATATTTTTATTTTGAGTTATAAAATCAAACTCACAGCGATGGAAAACTCTGTATTAGAATCTTTATCGACAGTATTTGACACCGTTGAATTACAAGTAACGGATCCTCAAAATGTGCAGTCCAGTGTGCAAGACGCCATCGAACAAATTCCAAACAATTTGTTGATTGAACCTCCAGTAAAAGTGCAGATAGTCAGTTTAATAAAATACAAAACAGTCAGTGATGAGGTGCTAGAAGTTCATGTTTCAACCAGACAACTAGCACTTAATTCTATGGCAGAATTGAATGGAAACTGGGCAGATGAAATGATGAAACGGTTTGAGCAAGCTGCAGAGGATGCAAAGATGAAAGGATCCGGATGGTCAGAAGGTGAAATTCTAAAAATAGAATTGAAGCTAAGTAAATTTGCCCCCATCAGAGGTAGAAGTTACATACCTTTACCTCCTGCTCTTGTCAAAAAACGTGCTGTGCTGAACATAAAGAATGATGATGACAAATGTTTTATGTGGTGTGTTCTGGCAAGACTGTACAGTGTAAAGAAAAATGCAGAAAGAGTGTCTAACTATCATGCATACAGAAATAAACTAAACTTTACTGGTATTGAATTTCCTGTCAGCATTACAAGCATTGACAAATTTGAACAGCAAAACAAACCCATCACCGTAAATGTTTACACGTGGGATGAGGAAGATGAACTGAAACCAGTCAGAATATCAAAGAACTCACCAACGATTGGTGATTGTGATACTAACCATGTTGACATGTTACTAATGACTGATGGTGTAAAATATCATTACACTTTGATTCGTACAATGAGTAGACTGATGGCGAGCACAAGCAATCACAATAGTAAACAAGACTTTTGTAGGCGATGTCTCTTGCGTATTCCATCAATTCATGCAGCACTTATACACAAGCAACATTGTAAGAGCGTTGATGATGCGGTTGTGAAGTTAACAACACCACCGCCAGACAGCAAAGTGTATTTTAAGAATGTATGCAAACTACAGAAAAGTCCTTATGTTGTTTATGCTGACTTTGAATCTATCATTGTGCCATATGAAGGACCTTTACCAAAAGACCTACCTAAAACAGTAACTCTAAGTAATCATCAAGTCTGTTCATATGCATTTATTGTTGTTAGTTCAGATGGTAAACATTCTAAACCGCAATTGTACAGAGGACCTAATGCAGCAAAGAACTTCTTACAGCAAATGAACCAAGTGCGAAATGACTGCTCCAAACAACTGAATCTTTCAGACATTGTTATGAAACCTGAAGACCAAGAACAGTTTAACTCTACCACACAGTGTTGGATATGCGAACAAAGTCTAACACCAAACACAGACAATCCAATAGTAAGAGATCATGATCATGTAAGTGGGCAGTTCCGAGGAGCAGCACACAGCAAATGTAATCTACAATTAAAGTTTGATCCTAAGACTTGGAAGCTTCCAATCTTCTTCCATAACTTGCGCGGTTATGATTCACATCTGATCATGCAGGCAGTAACTGATGAATACAAAGCAAGATGCATTGCGCAGTCTTCAGAAAAGTACATGGCCTTTACTCTGAATAGTTTATACTTCTACGATTCTGCTCAACATCTGATGGGAACACTTGAGTCTTTATCTTCATCACTAACTGCTTTCCCAATCACATGTAAGTACTTTGACAGTGACTTAGTTAGAAAGGGAGTCTATCCATATGAATACATGGATTCGTGGGAGAGGTTTGATGAAGATGAGTTACCGCCAAAGGATGCTTACTTCTCACGGCTGAAGGGTAAAGGTATAAGTGACGAAGACTATGAACACGCTAAGACTGCATGGAATAAATTAGGATGTAATACAATGGGTGATTATCATGATCAATATTTGTTGGCTGATGTTTGTTTACTTGCAGATATATTTGAGAATTACAGAAGAACATGTATGAAGCACTACAATCTAGATCCTTCACATTACATATCTGCACCAGGCATGAGCTGGGATGCATTTCTTAGATTTACAGGAGTAAAGATTGACTTGCTATCAGATCTACCTACACTTCAGATGATTGAAAATGGACTACGTGGAGGAATCAGTATGGCTTCACACAATTACTGCAAAGCCAACAACAAATACTTGGACGACTTTGATCCTATGAAACCTTCTAATTACATCATGTATCTAGATGCAAACAATTTGTATGGTTGGGCAATGTGTCAGACGCTTCCACTTCGGAACTTTAAGATCTATTCAGGACCATTTTCACAATGTGTTGTGCTGACAATATTAAAAGCAGGCCCAGACAGTCGAAAGGGATGGATACTAGAAGTTGACTTAGACTATCCACTATCACTTCATGATCTACATAATGATTATCCTTTAGCGGCTGAGAGGTTAAAAGTAAACCCAAGAGAACCTCCAAAGCTGGTGCCCAATCTGTTTCACAAAAAGAAGTATGTGTGTCACTACAGACTGTTACAGTTTTACATTAGACATGGATTAATTTTGAAGGCTGTTCATCGTATAATTTTATTTGATCAAGAACAGTTTATGAAACCTTACATCATGAAAAACACAGAACTGAGAACCAAAGCCGCTGATGCATCAGAGAAAGACTTTTTTAAACTGATGAACAACAGTTGCTTTGGTAAGACAATGGAAAACCCACACAAGAGAAAGGATGTTAGACTTGTTACAAGAGAAAATGAGGCCATCAAGCTGACATCCAAACCACAGTATCAAGACTTTAAATACTTTCATGAACAGCTGTATGGTATCTTAATGAAAAAAACTTGTAGTCAAGCTTGACAAACCAGTATTCATAGGCTTTACTGTGCTAGAGTTGTCAAAACTGTTGATGCTTGAGTTTTTGTATGATTATTTGAAACCAAGATATCCCAAATCGAGAGTACTTTACACAGACACAGATTCATTCTTACTTGACATTCCAGCGGATGACATTTACAAAGATCTAGAAGCTGAAAGTCCTGCAGTAAAAGGAAAAGATTCTTTTTATGACACTTGCGACTACCCTAAAGAATCACCATTGCACTCAAATGTTAACAAGAAGGTTATTGGAAAGATGAAAGATGAAATGAATGGGAAGATAATTAAGGAGTATGTTGGATTGCGTGCAAAGATGTACAGTGTTGCAAGTGAGAAAGGGGTGGTTAAAAAAGCAAAGGGTGTAAGCAAACAGGTTGTAAAGTCGAGCATATCGCATGATAACTACAAGGAAGCACTGTTTCAGAAGCGAGTGTTTCACCATGACAACCCTAAGATCAGTTCCGCGCTTCATCAGATCAACACAACTATTGTAAACAAGAAATCTTTAGATGCTAATGACACAAAGCGCGTTTATTCATCACCAGAATATTCTTATGCAATTGGCCACTGAGAGAACAAATAGTCTGAGTGTGTAATAAGAATTTTTGTCAATCGGGAAAACCCGCTATGACGGGGAAGTGTTTGTGAAAGGGGAGTAGGCTTTGTTGAGTTTCAAAGCAGCCACCAAGTACACTTGTCAAAGCTTGATTCAATAAACAAGTTTTAATATTCATGAACCACGTGATACACCAGAACCAATCGTGGTGGAACAATATACACAAGTCATTTGCATAAAGTGCACTCGGTGGCCGCCTGAAAATGAACAGGAGTGACCCAAGCCGCCGGTTTACCAGCAAGACCTACCGTTCACGCGTGAACGGTACTATTTTAGAATCCTAGAATTCTTGAGAATTCGGAGCTGGCTGTTTTGGTACAGGCAAAATTGGTCATCACTGAGTTTGTGTAACACAGGAAGTGTGTGAAATACGTCACCCCTATGGAGGGGGAGACGGCAAAATGTTACCAAAAACATCATAGATCGTATTATGCAGGGTCACTGCAACAAACTCAAACGGAGCCATTCATACCTAACTGGTATTTGAGCGACTTATATACCAACATTTTTATGCCTTATTTCAGCACAGGTGTGGAAAAATCATATACCAAAATCTTATTTATTTTCTAATTTAACATTTTTTTTACAAATATGACCATGGTCTTTTAAACAAAACAGTGACATTAAACATTGTTATGTTAAAAAAAAGAAAAAAGAAAGAAAGCTTTTGCGCACAAATCAGAAATACAGGCCAAACCGTGAGTTTCTGTGGCAAAGCGCGACAGAGGAAAGTGCACTGGTTATTTTTTAGATCAGTGGGAAATTTTCAAGAACAGACGCTTGCATTGGATGTGTCCAATGATAGTAGGTTGGTTGGTGATCAATCAGAATAATGTAGGCAGGGATGTCGTTAGGCGTCGGACATATAACGATGAAAAATCCCCAAATGTCCGATTCACATTGCCGCATGTCGCGTCAGATGTCCTATCGTTTAGCCTGAGCGTGGTCATTGTCCGATATGTACTCCATCCTTCAGACAGCGCGATATTCGTTAATTTTCATTTCAAGATACAAATCTTCTAAAAGACCGAACGCCTCTCGTGTTCAGCTGACACTGAAGTTGTCAGTGCCGTATGATCTTTTCTTTGTTGGGAATTCCCGAACCGTTGGTGCAGCCACAGATATGCAGCGCTGATCTAAACTGAATAGTGCATGCTACAGGAGTACGGGAGACAACTCCAACTGACTAAATTTGTCGTCTTCTGCTTTTGTTTCGATACGAGACGATTAATTAGCTTGAACACCTGCAACGGCTTGTAAATTCCGTGTTGTATAAGAGGAAAGGGGAATGTACGTTCTGGGTTACTGATTCCGACAGACCCGGCATTGGTCAAAACAACCTTACTTTACTATATTTTTTTGTATGGATTTATGCAGTATTTTTCTGATTTTGTCGCATGTTTCATTTTAGTAAAAGTTTAGTCCAGAAGCCTATTTTGCGTTAATATTTAGGGTCTGTCGGAATCGGTGAGCCAGAACGTACATTCTCCCTTTCTCTACTGCTAATCACTGGAAGCCATGCTGAATGTAAACAGTAACATGCATGATGATTACATGTTGGTTAAACGCCCTCACGGTTAAAACAATGAGGGGCATGATAAACAGTACAGCAAGAATTGATGTTGTAATATTGTGCTCTACGTCGTTGACGGGCCCATTTCTCTTCTCTCGATAAAATGCTCTGTACCTTTGTATAAAATATTAGGGCGGGTTTTATACCTGGCACACACATTTTCACACCATTTAGACACACGCAGAGAGACAGAGAGAAAGAGAAAAA
>NC_090256.1:37056851-37091851 GCF_037325665.1 Littorina saxatilis
TAGCGCGAGAATATTTTTCTAATTCATCTTCTAGTTGTTTTTTATTTACTAATGTGTGCCAGTCTGAATTGTTGACTTTCTGCTGCACTTTCATCAATATTAGGATAAAGCTTCACACTGCTAGTCATCTTTTTAATGCAAAATATAAAATATTTATCTTAATTCTCACTGGCCAGTGTTTCTGCTAAGCTTTGAAGCTGTTCATTGCTTAACACCTTATCTGTATAGTAGAAAGCAATCAAATCAAGATAAGTAAGATTAATACTTCTTATTTCTGTTAATTATTTATATCTGCGTTAACAACAACATTTTGGTTTGACGTCTGTTTTTTATTGTGTTAGAATCCTTTTGAACAGCAATAAATACTCTGACTTCTTCAACATTTAATGGTCTCCAGTTGAGATTTATTCCTCTCATTAGAACAGTGTTTGTGGTTTCTTCCCTTTTCCTGACAACTATATCAAATATCATAGTTGCATTCTGCCCTATTGGAAGCTTGGGTATAAAATCGACAATGGTGTCAGCGTCCTTTTCAACACTTTGTTTTCTGTGAATGAGATAGTTGTTCTTATGGAAAGGTTTAACTGCAACTTCTCCCCTGCTGTTAATCGCAGGAACAAGGCTAACAATTAGTGGTTTAGCATTGATTGACTTACGGAATGTGTCGTCTTTTCCAACAAGAGTGTATGGACTCACAAATTCAAACTTCATTTCCCAGTCAATCTTTTTTATAACAGGACTAAGTACCCATTTTTTATTCTGATGTTTCCACATGTAGAATGTGTCATCGACAATTGGATCAGGTACATTAACATCACGGATTTGACCTAGTTTGAGAGAATCTTGGTTTCTTTTCATCGTCGATTTCCTTTCTCTTGTAATGACCAGTGTCTGTAAACTCGAATGCATACACTGCACCAACTTCAGCATTGCTCTCAAAGTCGATAGCGTCTGCTAAATCTTTCAACTCTATAGTTGAACATGCAACAGGATAAGCTATTGTAGGTCCACTCGACATTTTAATACTCAATATTTTATGGAACTATTTCCAATGTAATGTTAAACAAACAATCAACTGGTTGTCCACTTTGATTTTTCAGATCAATGTGTAGGAATTCATGACACCCTTCCTCCAAGTCCTTGAACTGAAGTGTCTTAAATGTTGGCACGTGCATTTTACAAAAAGAGGCATCACTCGGTGGAAGAATCCTAAGCAGATCAGAACGCTGATCATTAAACAGATTATAGGATGTGTTAAGCTCTCTCATGTGAACAAACAGTACACTGTTAACATCCATGTCAATGGGACGTGTTCCCTTGTATAAATTTGTAATTCCAAGCATATCAAGGAGTTTGGTTGGAAAGAAACTCAACGTTTACTTCTCTAGTTTTGGGCATAGTAAGAGTAGCAATGAGACTTGCATGATTTAAACTCGCTGTAATACCTACTGGAGCAAACAATTCTTTCTCTAAAGTGCAGAAGTCATAGTAACCATCTTCTACAGAATGTGTTTTACCATTAATTCTAACCCAGTTGTTAGCCTTTTTTTTACTGATATTATACCAAGTAACCTTGTACATAATTTCATGCAGTGCAACTTTCATTCCTCCATTTTGATTGTTGATAGGGTTTGCAAGTTTAACTGGCACACTAGTCTTCACATTTGTTAGTGTGATAAACATTTTTTATTCAACAACAAAAATGATTCAGTATAAATTCAACAAAGACGTTAAATACAAAACTGGACCATATTACAATCCAAAGACTATTTCTTTCCATGAGTTGGACTTTGCTGTAACAGAAACAGAATCCATTCGCGTTAAAGTGCCTGACCCATTCCATTCTTACCTAAATCCCCCAATCAAAAATGATAGTGTTCCAAAGATGTGGAACTCTCACCCAATTCAGTTCTATCAGAATCAGTTAAACTTTGCAATATTCTGTGCAACCACAGGATGTGGAGTGTCCTATGCAGACCACATGAATAATTCAAACTTACTGACAAAGTGTGTGTACACATTTCACGTTTACTATCAGTGCAGGAGAATCTTGTCTGAACTTCAGGCACCAATGCCGCATGAAAAGAGCTGGAACCCATTCAACAATAGGATAAACATGAAAGTGTATGAGCGTCTCTGCAATGAATTCAATATAGATTTTAAGACCGACTTTAGGCAAAAGCAAGACAAAAACCATGGCATGGGAACACTATATTTATGGGGTGTCCACAGGAGGTATAATTTTGATTACTGGCCAGGTCATACATCTTTTTCTTCAAATGTGCAGGTACAGTTAGGATCAATAGAACAACAGCACCACAATGCATGGACTACTTTTATATTAGACACCGGCAAAGGTTTCACTGGATCAGGTGTTGAAAGGATCAATGAATCTATCCGAACATATGCGTGGTGCTTGCTAGGCTCGCAGGCACAGACACGATCAAACATAATGAGAACAAGCACAGGGTTTGGTGCACAGAAACAGTTGTTATCAAATTTAGAAGATGTCATAAACTCTGCAGTTGATCTGCCTTCCAGCATCAAAAGGTATCAAGACTCTCTCCGTTATGCAAGATCAAAAGTTGACTTTGCTGTTGGTAACGGCCTTTACATGTTACCTTCTGATCTCCAGCTGCAGATTGGAACAATAACAAATTATAACAATGAAATCATTATTGCTAGTGACACCCAGCCGCTTGGAAAGGGTGAAGAACTGAATTCAGAAATCAGAACGATGTTACAGCCATATCCCAATGAACAGAAACAAAGCGTGACAAGTGAAGATCACGCTGCAGGTGAAGATCATTCTGTCACTAGTGATGATCAAGCTGTTAGTATTAGTGATGATCATGAATCGCAGAAGACTGCTCTAGTAATTGGTGGAGTGGGTGTAGGCTTACTTTTGCTTTATTCTCGTTAGCAGAACACCTGCAATTAAAACTATTAGAGTCCAGAGATGTTCAGCCATGAAACCAACAACTTTACCTGCAAAAGATAACAGCCAGCTAACAATTGAACCAATGATTCCTGGAAGTGCACCCAAAGCTTTTGCTGCTAGTTTCTTTAATAGTTCTGCAATGTGTTTGAGTTGTTTCTTTACCCATCCCGGATCAGATGGAGATGAAGGTGGAGGTGGAGGTGGAGGTGTGACAGTGCCACCTGTGAGTGTTAACACTAATGTGCTTATTGCAAATCCTAACGCAGTTAGTATACTAGCTATTGTGATTCCCTGCTCTCTGAAAAGCGTTCTAATTCTTTCAGCAAGAGTTGTGTCTTCGTAAAGGATTCTTTGAATTGTATTTTTTATTCTGCTGACCTGTGTTCTCAGTTGTTCTCTATTGTTACTTAGAACTTCTAACCTTATGGCTTTCTCCTCCTGCAAATCTTTTAAACGCTTAGAAATTCTGTTTTTTACTTCTTGTTCTAGGTTCAAATCATCAGCATCAGCAAGTTTTTGTTTCTCTTTGTTTATATCTTCATCCAGCTGACCTAGTTTTGACAGATTATTTGCTATTTCACCTCTGATGGTTTGTAGTGATTGATTAAGGGCTTCTATTTCTCTCATAGGTAATAGTTCATGTGGAGTCTTCAGTGAAGTTTCCTCAGAAAAAGAAGTCTCTATCTCTTGTATAAGTTGATCAGCCTCATCTGCAAGTTTATTAAGATCTTGCAATGGAACAGATTCTATTTGAGTAGCAGTTGGTAGTCCTAGTTCTGCTTGTTGAAGTAAGGAAACAACATGGGAAGGTGATGACCGTGTGCTAGGCACAATATCTAATTGCCTAAGTCGATTAGCAGTAAGTTTTTGTTTTAGTGAAACTTTTGATAGAAACTTAGCAGGATTAGATTTATATGTAAGTTGGACTTTTTCTCCTTTATCGCTAGTTGTATATAAATGATTTGCTTCCATTTTGAACTGGTTTGGATCTAAAACATCAGGTTCTTCTCCTAAACTTTTGTAGAAATCTCTAACTTTACCTTCCAGAAGTTCATGTCGTGCCACCTCATAATGCAGTGAATGATGGTAGGGAACCAAAGGGATTGCTTCGCTCATGTCGTCCGCTGGCTCAAATAAATCTTCAAATCCACCTTCTGCCATTTGTAACTTATTTTTTATTTTGAAAATAAAAAAAGATGGCACAATCGTTCGGTTCTGTTCTTGATCCTTACAGAAGGCTGAAAGAACCTCTCGGGGTAAAAGGAATAAGGCAAACAGTTATAGTTACAAATAATCCTTCTACTATTGATCAGAATGAAATACTTACTGTTAGGTTTCCTAATCTAGGTAAGAACGATGTTATTGTACCAGGCACTGTAAGACTATCATTCAAATTAGAATTAGAATCTGGCTCAGATGAAAATAGGACTTTGGCTTATAATGTAGGAAGAGCAATTGTGAGGAAGATTACTGTCAAACTGGAAGGGCGGGAAGTGATGTCATTGAATAATGCAGATGTATTTTTAGTTTATGCAGATAATTGGTTGACTGACAATGAAAAGAAAAACAGAGTGTTTCAAGGGATTCAGTCAGACAATGGGATAAAAGTTAGAATAGGAGCCGGAGATAAAGCTGACAACAAAAAAGATAACGCTGTCAATGTTGCTTTTGGAAACAAATTTTGTATTCCACTTGACTTTGAACTCATAAATTCACATCCTCCCTTCTATCAAGGAGCATTGCGTGACAGGCTGTCATACGACCTGACTTTCAATAGTTATGATCGTGTTATGCTTTCACAAGACCCGGAAGCAAAGTATAAGGTGTCTGGAATTTCTTTAGAGTTTGATGTTGTAAACCATCCTGAACTGGCTAGACTTATAGAAAATCAGTACAGTTCTAAGCTGCCTATCTATTATGAAAGAGTGTTGAATCACAGTACACTTTCAAAAAGCCAGGCTGATCCAATCTGGAACATTAACTTGAATACACCAGCTAGGTCAATGAAGGGAATACTTATGTTGTTTGAGGAACCAAAAGATCCATATGAAAGGCAAATAGAAAAGTTTTACAATCCACTAATCAATAGAGTATATTGCACAATTGAAGGGCAGCCAAACCAAATATTTGCATCTGGCATGCTGCCATACCAACACTATGATGAAGCAAGAAAGTACTTTACTGGAGGAAGATTGAAAGACCCAACATCTGATCTTGTGGCTAAAGATCTACATTTACACGGTGTTGGCGTAGAAGATTTCTTGACAAATAAATATGCGTTATGGCTGGATCTCAGAACAACTGACGACAACAAACTGCATGGAAGTGGAAGGCGAATTGAAAACGGATCAGAAGGAATCACAATACAAATTGAAAAGGAAGTAGGGAGTAGTAGTAAATCAGTTAAGATCTACGTGTTTGTTGTGTCAGATGCGCAGTTAAACATCTCTGAAAGCAGATTACAGGATATTGTTTATTGAACGTGTTAAAATGAAGTATCTAGATTTTCTTCCAAAAGATCCACACTGTTCTTTGATTTGTGGGGCAACAGGTTGCGGCAAAACAAGATATGTTTTGGATTTATTACAAACTGTTTACATAAATCACTTTGAACACATAGTCATATTCTGTCCAACCATAAAGCATAACAGAACATACAAGGAGAGAAAATTCATATGGTCTGATCAAAATATATTTATTGTAAATCCTTCTGATCGTCTAAATGTTTGCTTGGAGCATTATTTCGATCTTTTTCAGAACACGCCAACACTGTTTATTATTGATGACTGTGCAGCAGAACGTGACATTGTTAGAAAGAAAAGTGCACTAGCAAAGCTTGCATTCAGTGGACGACATGCATTAATATCAGTTTGGATATTAACACAAAAATACAATGCAGTTCTGAAAGACTTTAGAGAGCAACTCAAAACAATAACATTGTTCTATTCAAAGGACCGTGACAGTTTTGAAGAGTGTCTTCGAGAAAATGATGTCATTGAAAACAAACAGGAGAGAGAAAGAATAAAGAATAATCTGAAATCTTCTAAGCACTCGAAACTGGTTTTAAAAACTGATCAACCAGTTCAGTATGTATGTTTGTAGAAATCCTTGCTAAGTTCTTGTCAAGTTCTTGTCAAGTTCTTACTCAAGTTCTTACTCAAGTTCTTGTCAAGTTCTTACTTTCTTACTCAAGTTCTTACCCAAGTTCTTGTCAAGTTCTTACCCAAGTTCTTGTTAAGTTCTTACACAAGTTCTTACCCAAGTTCTTACTCAAGTTCTTGTTAAGTTCCTACCTAAGTTCTTACCCAAGTTCCTACCTAAGTTCTTGTTAAGTTCTTGTTAAGTTCCTACCTAAGTTCTTACTCAAGTTCCTACCTAAGTTCTTGTTAAGTTCCTACCCAAGTTCTTACTCAAGTTTAATTACTAGATTTTTATTTTATTCTGCATCAAAATAAAATGAACTGTGATGAATTGCTGATGCAGACTGCTACAGATATTGAAATCTGTGACAGTAGGACTATACCTGATAAAAAAGAAAGATTGTATTCACTTGCTGTTTGTGGAAAAACAAAACACTACCTTGGGCAGCAGTTAACTGTGGAAGAAGTACAACATCTTTCCTCAGAAGATATAGAAAAGTATCATGGACGGTATGAATCAGTGCTTGGTTCTAAGATGGTTAGAAGTATTGGACAGACTGTTATAGGTTTGTACACAAAGATTTTTGGACATTTTACACCTCTCGACTCGGAGGAAGACTTAACACATGATCTAACTCATGACCCTGTTGTTTCCAAGTCCCTCGAATCTCTTGCCTGTGGCCTGTATTATCGATTTGGTGCTTTATTAGTACCATTTGTTGCTGGATTAATTACTTTCAAACACATTAATTTTCAGAATAAAAAAGATGACAGATCAGTTGAAGCAGACAGTGGAGCAGACGAAAATACCAGAAGTGAACACAGTGACAAAGAAACCTGGTAGAGTAGAAGCAGGAAAAAAACTAGCCGAATGGAACAGACAAAAAAAGTTAAATCAAAAGGCAAAGCAGAACATTATGTCTGAAGTTGAGCAGACACCAAACATTCCTGAAGTGACTAAGGTCACACAAACTGATCAAGAATTAAAATCTTCATTTCTATCATACAGAAAAGTAGCTGTAGCAGCTGTTGTTGGAGGAGGTGGATACTTGCTTTACAAACTTTGGCAAGGCAAATATAAAGTGTCAGAAAAACCAAAATCAGAAACACCAAAATCAGAAACACCAAAACCAACAAACAAAGCAGTACAAACAATAAAAAAGCCCACAGTAGTACCTGCAGTGGATTCATTTCATATGGAATAATTTTAATATTTTAATTTTGATAACATAAAAATGAGTTCTGAAAAGACAATAGTTAATCTAGTTTATCACGCTGCAGTGATTGGAGGCTTGAGTGTAGGTTACACAATGCTGGGTAAAAGTCTCCTCAGAATGAAACCAGCCGACTTGGGAAAGTTAGACTTCGAAGACGGTGCTAAACTAATTGGTGTTGTGACAGCTTCCTTTGCAACAAAAGACTTTTTGGTGAAGCAAGGAATTATTCCAGAAAATATAAACATGTAAGACAATAAAATGGCTAGCTTGGTTATGATGGTGGGAGGTGCGATTGTAAATGCGCTTGCATTTTCTGGCAGCAACTATTTGTTTTCTAAACTGCAAAATGGTGAAGAGAGGGAAAGGCACAACAAAGCCATGGAACAACTGGCGAAAGCACAGGATGAATACGAGAAGAAACGAATTGCGCAGTTAGACTTTATGAATGATAAACTCAGGCAGCAAGGACATGCAAACAAAACCTTTGCCAATGTTGATGCAGCCATTCAAGAATACTATCTTGTAACTGGAAAGAAAATGAAGACAAGTGCTCCTCCAAAACTGGGTGACTTTTATCAGCCTTCAGAAGAGCAGAAAATGGGGGAGATTGTTTTCATTGTTATTGGTATGGCTGTTGTTTACTTTATTGCGCGTGCTGTCAAATCTTAATATTCTGTCATTTAAAAAACCATGAGTGATGCTTTGTTATCTAAAATATATTATTCCCCAAAAGGATACTGGAAAGGAAGAACTGCTATTGACAAGCTCAGTGACGCAGCAGGTGTTTCTCAAGATATAGCAAAGAAATGGTTGTCAAAGCAGGCAGTTTGGCAGATCTATTTACCTGCACCAAGAAAAATTACACGACCACACTTTGTTAACATTAAACCGAATGACACTCATCAAATAGACCTGCTGTATTTACCGCATGACACAGTCAGAAGGAAGAAATATAAGTATGCACTGACTGTAGTTGATGTTGCAACAAGATACAAAGATGCTGAACCGTTGACAGAGAAAAGTGCTATAGCTACAGCTGTTGCCCTGCAAGAAATTTACAGACGTGGACCACTAAAGTATCCCAGAATGATTCAGTGCGATGATGGTAAGGAGTTTAAAGGAGCTGTCAACCAGCTTCTGTTAAAACATCATGTTACAGTGAAGAGAGGTATTCCAGGAAACCACAGGTCACAGGCTATTGTTGAGAGCTTTAACAAACAGTTGGCAGAAAAACTGTTTTCATATCAGTACCATCAGGAATTTTTGGACACAGAAAGTAAATTGCGTAACACTGAATGGGTCAAAAGATTACCATCAGTACTTAGAGCAATGAATCTGGAGGTATTTAAAGCTACAGGGTTAAGACCAGTTGATGCAATCAAACAAAAAACAATACCTGTTGCTCCAAAGTCAACAACACCAGTGGCATTACTACCTTTCAATCAGAAAGTCAGATATTTATATGCACCCGGTGAAGCTGAGGGTGACAGCAGGAAGCGTGCAACGGATCCAATCTGGAGTATTGACATTCATGAAATCAAGAGAGTAGTAGAGACAAATCCACCTATATATTACTTGAGAGAACCAGCACCGCAAAGAGCCTTTGTAAAAGAGGAATTACAATTAGTTCCACGTGGTACAAATGTTAAATGATTTTTTATTTCAGATTTTATAGTGTTAACAAAAATGGAAGCAACTTCATTTTTTTAATTTATATTTTTATTTTGAGTTATAAAATCAAACTCACAGCGATGGAAAACTCTGTATTAGAATCTTTATCGACAGTATTTGACACCGTTGAATTACAAGTAACGGATCCTCAAAATGTGCAGTCCAGTGTGCAAGACGCCATCGAACAAATTCCAAACAATTTGTTGATTGAACCTCCAGTAAAAGTGCAGATAGTCAGTTTAATAAAATACAAAACAGTCAGTGATGAGGTGCTAGAAGTTCATGTTTCAACCAGACAACTAGCACTTAATTCTATGGCAGAATTGAATGGAAACTGGGCAGATGAAATGATGAAACGGTTTGAGCAAGCTGCAGAGGATGCAAAGATGAAAGGATCCGGATGGTCAGAAGGTGAAATTCTAAAAATAGAATTGAAGCTAAGTAAATTTGCCCCCATCAGAGGTAGAAGTTACATACCTTTACCTCCTGCTCTTGTCAAAAAACGTGCTGTGCTGAACATAAAGAATGATGATGACAAATGTTTTATGTGGTGTGTTCTGGCAAGACTGTACAGTGTAAAGAAAAATGCAGAAAGAGTGTCTAACTATCATGCATACAGAAATAAACTAAACTTTACTGGTATTGAATTTCCTGTCAGCATTACAAGCATTGACAAATTTGAACAGCAAAACAAACCCATCACCGTAAATGTTTACACGTGGGATGAGGAAGATGAACTGAAACCAGTCAGAATATCAAAGAACTCACCAACGATTGGTGATTGTGATACTAACCATGTTGACATGTTACTAATGACTGATGGTGTAAAATATCATTACACTTTGATTCGTACAATGAGTAGACTGATGGCGAGCACAAGCAATCACAATAGTAAACAAGACTTTTGTAGGCGATGTCTCTTGCGTATTCCATCAATTCATGCAGCACTTATACACAAGCAACATTGTAAGAGCGTTGATGATGCGGTTGTGAAGTTAACAACACCACCGCCAGACAGCAAAGTGTATTTTAAGAATGTATGCAAACTACAGAAAAGTCCTTATGTTGTTTATGCTGACTTTGAATCTATCATTGTGCCATATGAAGGACCTTTACCAAAAGACCTACCTAAAACAGTAACTCTAAGTAATCATCAAGTCTGTTCATATGCATTTATTGTTGTTAGTTCAGATGGTAAACATTCTAAACCGCAATTGTACAGAGGACCTAATGCAGCAAAGAACTTCTTACAGCAAATGAACCAAGTGCGAAATGACTGCTCCAAACAACTGAATCTTTCAGACATTGTTATGAAACCTGAAGACCAAGAACAGTTTAACTCTACCACACAGTGTTGGATATGCGAACAAAGTCTAACACCAAACACAGACAATCCAATAGTAAGAGATCATGATCATGTAAGTGGGCAGTTCCGAGGAGCAGCACACAGCAAATGTAATCTACAATTAAAGTTTGATCCTAAGACTTGGAAGCTTCCAATCTTCTTCCATAACTTGCGCGGTTATGATTCACATCTGATCATGCAGGCAGTAACTGATGAATACAAAGCAAGATGCATTGCGCAGTCTTCAGAAAAGTACATGGCCTTTACTCTGAATAGTTTATACTTCTACGATTCTGCTCAACATCTGATGGGAACACTTGAGTCTTTATCTTCATCACTAACTGCTTTCCCAATCACATGTAAGTACTTTGACAGTGACTTAGTTAGAAAGGGAGTCTATCCATATGAATACATGGATTCGTGGGAGAGGTTTGATGAAGATGAGTTACCGCCAAAGGATGCTTACTTCTCACGGCTGAAGGGTAAAGGTATAAGTGACGAAGACTATGAACACGCTAAGACTGCATGGAATAAATTAGGATGTAATACAATGGGTGATTATCATGATCAATATTTGTTGGCTGATGTTTGTTTACTTGCAGATATATTTGAGAATTACAGAAGAACATGTATGAAGCACTACAATCTAGATCCTTCACATTACATATCTGCACCAGGCATGAGCTGGGATGCATTTCTTAGATTTACAGGAGTAAAGATTGACTTGCTATCAGATCTACCTACACTTCAGATGATTGAAAATGGACTACGTGGAGGAATCAGTATGGCTTCACACAATTACTGCAAAGCCAACAACAAATACTTGGACGACTTTGATCCTATGAAACCTTCTAATTACATCATGTATCTAGATGCAAACAATTTGTATGGTTGGGCAATGTGTCAGACGCTTCCACTTCGGAACTTTAAGATCTATTCAGGACCATTTTCACAATGTGTTGTGCTGACAATATTAAAAGCAGGCCCAGACAGTCGAAAGGGATGGATACTAGAAGTTGACTTAGACTATCCACTATCACTTCATGATCTACATAATGATTATCCTTTAGCGGCTGAGAGGTTAAAAGTAAACCCAAGAGAACCTCCAAAGCTGGTGCCCAATCTGTTTCACAAAAAGAAGTATGTGTGTCACTACAGACTGTTACAGTTTTACATTAGACATGGATTAATTTTGAAGGCTGTTCATCGTATAATTTTATTTGATCAAGAACAGTTTATGAAACCTTACATCATGAAAAACACAGAACTGAGAACCAAAGCCGCTGATGCATCAGAGAAAGACTTTTTTAAACTGATGAACAACAGTTGCTTTGGTAAGACAATGGAAAACCCACACAAGAGAAAGGATGTTAGACTTGTTACAAGAGAAAATGAGGCCATCAAGCTGACATCCAAACCACAGTATCAAGACTTTAAATACTTTCATGAACAGCTGTATGGTATCTTAATGAAAAAAACTTGTAGTCAAGCTTGACAAACCAGTATTCATAGGCTTTACTGTGCTAGAGTTGTCAAAACTGTTGATGCTTGAGTTTTTGTATGATTATTTGAAACCAAGATATCCCAAATCGAGAGTACTTTACACAGACACAGATTCATTCTTACTTGACATTCCAGCGGATGACATTTACAAAGATCTAGAAGCTGAAAGTCCTGCAGTAAAAGGAAAAGATTCTTTTTATGACACTTGCGACTACCCTAAAGAATCACCATTGCACTCAAATGTTAACAAGAAGGTTATTGGAAAGATGAAAGATGAAATGAATGGGAAGATAATTAAGGAGTATGTTGGATTGCGTGCAAAGATGTACAGTGTTGCAAGTGAGAAAGGGGTGGTTAAAAAAGCAAAGGGTGTAAGCAAACAGGTTGTAAAGTCGAGCATATCGCATGATAACTACAAGGAAGCACTGTTTCAGAAGCGAGTGTTTCACCATGACAACCCTAAGATCAGTTCCGCGCTTCATCAGATCAACACAACTATTGTAAACAAGAAATCTTTAGATGCTAATGACACAAAGCGCGTTTATTCATCACCAGAATATTCTTATGCAATTGGCCACTGGAGAACAAATAGTCTGAGTGTGTAATAAGAATTTTTGTCAATCGGGAAAACCCGCTATGACGGGGAAGTGTTTGTGAAAGGGGAGTAGGCTTTGTTGAGTTTCAAAGCAGCCACCAAGTACACTTTTCAAAGCTTGATTCAATAAACAAGTTTTAATATTCATGAACCACGTGATACACCAGAACCAATCGTGGTGGAACAATATTACACAAGTCATTTGCATAAAGTGCACTCGGTGGCTGCCTGAAAAGGAACAGAGTGACCCAAGCCGCCGGTTTACCAGCAAGACCTACCGTTCACGCGTGAACGGTACTATTTTTAGAATCCTAGAATTCTTGAGAATTTCGGAGCTGGCTTGTTTCTGGTACAGGCAAAATTGGTCATCACTGAGTTTGTGTAACACAGGAAGTTGTGAAATACGTCACCCTATGGGAGGGGGAGACGGCAAAATTGTTACCAAAAACATCACAGAACGTATTATGCAGGGTCAACTGCAACAAACTCAAACCGGGCCATTCATACCTAACTGTATTTGAGCGACTTATATACCAACATTTTTATGCCTTATTTTCAGCACAGGTGTGGGAAAAATCATATACCAAAGTCTTATTTATTTTCTAATTTAACATTTTTTTTACAAATATGACCATGGTCTTTTAAACAAACAGTGACATTAAACATTGTTATGTTAAGAAAAAGAAAAAAGAAAGAAAGCTTTTGCGCACAAATCAGAAATACAGGCCAAACCGTGAGTTTCTGTGGCAAAGCGCGACAGAGGAAAGTGCACTGGTTTTATTTTTAGATCAGTGGGAAATTTTCAAGAACAGACGCTTGCATTTGGATGTGTCCAATGATAGTAGGTTTGGTTGTGATCAATCAGAATAATGTAGGCAGGGATGTCGTTAGGCGTCGGACATATAACGATGAAAATCCCCAAATGTCCGATTCACATTGCCGCATGTCGGTCAGATGTCCTATCGTTTTAGCCTGAGCGTGGTCATTGTCCGATATGTACTCCATTCCTTCAGACAGCGCGATATTCGTTAATTTTCATTTCAAGATACAAATCTTCTAAAAGACCGAACGCTCTCGTGTTCAGCTGACACTGAAGTTGTCAGTGCCGTATGATCTTTTCTTTTGTTGGGAATTCCCGAACCGTCTGGTGCAGCCACAGATATGCAGCGCTGATCTAAACTGAATAGTGCATGCTACAGGAGTACGGGAGACAACTCCAACTGACTAAATTTGTCGTCTGCTTTTGTTTTCGATACGAGACGATTATTTAGCTTGAACACCTGCAACGGCTTGTAATTTCCGTGGTTGTATAAGAGAAAGGGGGAATGTACGTTCTGGGTTACTGATTCCGACAGACCCGGCATTGGTTCAAAACAACCTTACTTTACTATATTTTTTTTTGTATGGATTTATGCAGTATTTTTCTGATTTTGTCGCATGTTTCATTTTAGTAAAAGTTTAGTCCAGAAGCCTATTTTGCGTTAATATTTAGGGTCTGTCGGAATCGGTGAGCCAGAACGTACATTCTCCCTTTCTCTACTGCTAATCACTGGAAGCCATGCTGAATGTAAACAGTACATGCATGATGATACATGTTGGTTAACGCCCTCACGGTTAAAACCATTGAGGGGCATGATAAACAGTACAGCAAGAATTCGGTTGTAATTATTGTGCTCACCGTCGTTTGACGGGAAATTTCTCTTCTCTCAATAAAATGCTCTGTACCTTTTGTATAAAATATAGGGCAGGTTTTATACCCTGGCACACACATTTCACACATTTAGACACACGCAGAGAGACAGAGAGAAAGAGAAAAACAAGTCGCGTAAGGCGAAATTACTACATTTAGTCAAGTTGTGGAACTCACAGAATGAAACTGAACATAGTCCGCCGCTAGTGCAAAAGGCAGTGAAAGTGACGAGCCTGTTTGGCGCGGCAGCGGTTGCGCTGTGCTTCATAGCACGCTTTACTGTACCTCTCTTCGTTTTAACTTTCTGAACGTGTTTTTAATCCAAACATATCATATCTATATGTTTTTGGAATCAGGAACCGACAAGGAATACGATGAAATAGTTTTAGAAACGATTTTGGAAATTTAATTCTGATCATAATTTTTAATTTTTTTAATTTTCAGAGCTTGTTTTTAATTCAAATTAACATATTTATATGTTTTTGGAATCAGAAAATGATGAAGAATAAGATGAACGTAAATTTGGATCGTTTTATAAAAAGGTTTTTTTTTTACAATTTTCAGATTTTTAATGACCAAAGTCATTAATTAATTTGAATCTGATAGTGATTGTATGATTTTTGTATACATGTATTGTTGTCACGCGCTTTGAACTTCTGATAAGGCGCTTTATAAATGCCCGTTATTATTATTATTATTATTATTATTATTATTTTTAAGCCACCAAACTCAAATGCAATACCGAAGTCCGGCCTTCGTCGAAGATTGCTTGGCCAAAATTTCAATCAATTTGATTGAAAAATGAGGGTGTGACAGTGCCGCCTCAACTTTTACAAAAAGCCGGATTTGACGTCATCAAAGACATTTATCGCAAAAAAGAAAAAAAGTCCGGGGATATCATTCCCAGGAACTCTCATGTCAAAATTCAGAAAGATCGGTCCAGTAGTTTAGTCTGAATCGCTCTACACACACACACACACGCACACACACACATAAACCACGACCCTCGTCTCGATTCCCCCTCTATGTTAAAATATTTAGTCAAAACTTGACTAAATGTAAAAAAAGGGATAGAGAGTGAGGGAGGATCAGTTAACCCCACCGCCTTGTGGAACTTCGTGTGTGCGTGTGTGTGTAAGCGTGTGTGAGTGTGTAAACGTGCGTGTTTGTGTGTGTAAGCATGTCAGTGTGTGTGTGTGTGTGTGTGTGTGTGTGTGTAAGCGTGTGTGTGTGTGTGTGTGTGTGTGTGTGTGTGTGTGTGTAAGCGTGTGTGTGTTTGTGTGTGAAAGCGTTTGTGTGTGCGCGCACGTGTTAAATTTAGAAAGATTACTGTAAACGAGTGTGCATGTCAGTGGAACTTGTGTTGTCAAATGAATCACACAAGGCCAGTAACCTGACCGTGTCACGCATTGAAAAGGCAGTTCTGAATTTGGGTACTCTCCCTTCCAATGACGCCACACAGACCGTTTCATTCTATCCGAGTGTGTGTGTGTGTGTGTGAGCGTGTTTGCCTGTCTGTCAATCCGTGTTTGCGTGAGTCTCAAGTTGGGTGCGTGTGTGTTGCAAATCCAGAGAGGCCGACAGACAGCTTACACACACACGCACGCACGCCCCCCCCCCCCTACACACACACATGCACACACACACTGGATTTGACGATAAAACCAAAACCTTTATTTAATAGCAAAACAAAACTAAACCAGGTTAAAACTAAAACCAAGAATGAGTGTAAAAAAAATTCGGAAAGAGAACTAGACAGATGTAGCTAGCCAGGCAGAGAAAACATTACAATCACATCACAGTGACTTTTTGATTAATTTCGTAGTTTGTTGTTTCTACTCAACTTAAGCAGTTATTTTCTTTATTTTAATACAAGTTCACTGAGGAACATATCTGTCAAAGGCACATTTTGTTCAAGATGATAAAAGTAAGATACAGAACTAAAATGCAAGATAAAACTTAAAACCAAAGCAAAGAAAACAAAATGTTGAAAAATAATGCTTGCGTGAAAATTCACTCCTTCCTGGAAGTGCATTTGAAGCTCACGCTGAAACTGAACTACATCCCACCCCCCCCCCACACACTGCCACTACTTGAAACCAAAGCAAAGAAAACAAAGTGTTAAAAAATAATGCTTGCGTAAAAATTCACTCCTCCCTGGAAGTGCATTTGAAGCTCACGCTGAAACTGAACTACACGCCCCACATTGCCACTACTTGAAACCAAAGCAAAGAAAACAAAGTGTTAAAAAATAATGCTTGCGTAAAAATTCACTCCTTCCTGGAAGTGCATTTGAAGCTCACGCTGAAACTGAACTACATCCCCCCCCACACACACACACACACACTGCCACTAGTGACATTTAGGACATTAATTCATTTTAAAAAAAATCCCACCGTGCTCGGAGAACACCCTCGCTCTTTTTTTGTATGTATTCAAGTGGAGGGATGTTCTTATCTAACGTAAAGCCTGACCATACGCAGACCTCTGCTCACAAAAGAAAATGTGTGGTTACCTAAAATTGAAAGCTGATCGAAAATGTATGTTTCTTCGGGCATTGGAGTTTATCGAACAGTGTCGGGTTGTTTAACGCAGCTCGGAAAAACTAAAGTAGTCACAGCTACATATACCGTTACCTGAAACCGAACCCCGTCCTTTGTCGCGAGGAGTTTTGGAGTGTTTAAAATAAACATTGATCGACAAATATATATAGTCTGCTTAACATAAAGCTTATAAAAAAAATATGCCTACTTAACGTAAAGTTAATCATAAGTGTTGGTGTGTTTAACGTGAAGGTTGTAGGAGAGTTTTTGGTATGCTAAAAAAAACAAAAAAAGTGGATCGAAAAGTGTTTGTTTATTTGTTTGTTTGTTCGCATCCTTAACACAGCGCCGGCATGCTAAAATAATCACAGAGGTTAAAGCCGTTATCGGACTCGGAGCGCCGACCTCTGTTGCTGTTGTCGTTTGCGTTGCCACAGGGACGTGACGCGGAGCTCGGTCCCACGCACCCCCCACCCCCGTCAGAGTTGCACGTGCGTCTCCTCCACTGCTTGCCTTGCTGGCAGTCACGTGACCACGGGGCCCACTCGGCCCAGCCTGGAGGGGGTAAATTGCTGAAGGCGCCCCTGGTGCCCCTGGCCAAGTTACGTGTGTTGCGGCCCTGCCCCCCACGGCAAATTCTAATGTCCTCCGGGGACCCAGGGCAAGGGTTGCCCAAACCTGCAAGAGAAACAGGAGAATGTTTTGGACAGTTCTATGGGCAAGGAGAATCTTAAACAAATAAGGCATGTAGAGAGCTTAATTCCCTTTGTTTATTAGATCTGTTGGCAAGGGTTGCCGAAACCTGCAGGAGAAACAGGAGAATGTTTTGGATAGTTCTATTGGCAAGGGTTGCCGAAACCTGCAGGAGAAACAGGAGAATGTTTTGGATAGTTCTATTGGCAAGGGTTGACGAAACCTGCAGGAGAAACAGGAGAATGTTTTGACAGTTGTATGGTAAAGGGTATACGAAACACACAGAAAAAAACAGGAGAATGGTTTGATAGTTCACACACACACACACACACACACACACACACACACACACACACACAAACACACACACACACACACACACACACTCCCACCCCATCACCCTACCAACCTTGACACACACGGGTACGCCTCTGGAAGCCCTGCTGGCACTCGAACCACATGGACCACTGGGACCATTGCACGGTCCAGCCCAGGTCGTTGCAGCCACGCGTGTCCTGTCCCGGTCCGCCGCACACGCCCTGCCTCCCGCCCTGGCTACACGAGCGCACGCGGCTCTGCACGCCGTCCTTGCACTGGCTCCAGTTGCTCCACTCCCCCCACAGGGCGGTGCTGAGGAAGCCACGCCCCCCTTCCTGCCACAGCATCAGGTTCATCTCCGGCACGTCCTGGCAGTTCATCAGAGGGTTTCTGGATGAGGACATTCGGTTGAAGTGTTACTTAAAGCCAAACATCCAAAACAAAAAGCAGGATCAGCTATGTGCCGCAGGAAAGCACTTACCCTGACCTGATCTTTGGTGGTTTATCTTGTTGATTACGCGAGAAGGAACGTATCTCTAAAAACATCCATTTCCAGGGCATAGACACTCGTTATAGTAGAAGGCTACAGAGCTAAAATTAAGAGTTGCCAGCGACACCGGCTGTAGTACAGACACGAAAACACAGAGCTACATCTGTCGCGTCCGCATACCATACCAGCCGATGTTGGCCTTAAAAGCTGTGGTCTATTTATGACTTTCCGGGGCTACGAGGTTAAAAAGACAGGGATGAAAATCATGTACAGAATTCTGTACAGCAAACGCTACCCGAAACCCCACCTATTCGGCGTGTATGACCTTGAGAGCTTCAGTCAACGCTTGAATTTTGCAGGGATAACATCCGGTTTGCTCTCTCAAGACTGATCATATTTTATCTTCAAGAGAGATCAAGGGGAAAAAATAAACGCCCCGGCGAAGATTCAAACTCTCGACCTCATGACTTCGTGTCTGATGTCCTAACCACTAGGCTACTGCGCCAATTGAGAACATTAAGAAAAAACATTGATATGAATTCATGTTATGTTATTCTTGAAGCAGCATGATTTATATATCTATCCGCCCACTGTTCAGAAGTGAATACATGTATAACTATTTCTTTGATGTCTGTTTTCAACTTCACAGAGCTTTGGAGAGATTCAAAATACTCTTCTTGTCATTTTTCTTGCATGTTGTAAATAGAGATATCGCAGCTATTTGCAAGGCGCGAATGTCGTGTAGCATGACGGTGTAAACATGTACTGCGATTCCGTGAAACATGTTTGCAAATAAAGGCAAATTTGAAGGGCAATTTTTACGTTTTTGCAACGCATGAATGGTAGTTCAAGCGTAGAATGATATAAAAAAAATCCATCTTTGACAACACTGGTGGAGTGGCCTAGCGGTTAAGACATCGGCCCCGACATTTCGAGGACCCGAGGCCTTGAGTTCGAATCCCTGCCAAGTCGTTTATTTTTTCTGCTCGATCCTTCTTGACAAGTATGCCCAGCTTTGAGAGAGCAAACCGGATGTTACCACTGCACAATTCAAGCGTTGACTGAAGCTCTCAAGGTCATTCACGCCGTATAGATGGGGTTTCGGGTAGCGTTTCCTGTACAGAATTCTGTACATGATTTTCACCTTATCTTTTCAAACTCGTAGCCCCGGAGAGTCATAAATAGACCACAGCTTTAAAGGCAGACTTCTTCCCATGTTATCAGTTCAGCTCACCGTCTTAGGTCTGGTCAGGGATTTCGTGCTTTTTAAAAATTTCGTATAAGCTTCTTGTGGCTTTAAAAAGAACTTAATTTATCAACACATTCCAGCTCATCACAGCGAGCAGTCAGATTGTTGATTTTTGCTTATGGGACCTCTTTCGAAATGTAATTGTTTGTTAGTCAATTGATTGTCACTATCTGTCGTTGCATTATGCAGAAATCTGACAGACGGTGCGCCGAGAGTTATGTTCTTACCCCAGGGACACCTGTCTGAAGGGGTTGGGCTGGATGCGCGTGATGGCTGTGACGTCACACAGCACACGTGGCAGGCTGTGCTTCCGGATCTGGTCCAGCTGGTCTGTGAACAACAAGTGATGTCAAAATGCTGCACAGACGGGACGTTCTTTCAAACTGAATACACAATCACGCTTCCACGTGCACACAGGACAGGGCTGGACCTCGTGTATGAAGCGGATGGGCTTCCAAGATGCCTTGCCGCCACCCACCCCCCACCCACCCCCCACCCCCCCCACCCCCTCCAGCTGCTGTTAATACTCAGCGTTTGAAATGAGTATTTTGGGTCTCTCCTTTAGCGAAAGAGGTTCATTTGCCGGGTAAGGGGGGGGGAGGAACCCAGACCCCCCCTCCCCACCTTTAGATCAAACCCTACATGGGTGGCCGAGTGGTAACGCACTTGCGCTCGGAATCGAGAGGTTGCGTGTTCGACCCTGGGTCAGGCCGCTATTTTCTCCCCCCTTTCCTAACCTAGGTGGTGGGTTCAAGTGCTAGTCTTTCGGATGAGACGAAAAACCGAGGTCCCTTCGTGTACACTACATTGGGGTGTGCACGTTAAAGATCCCACGATTGACAAAAGGGTCTTTCCTGGCAAAATTGTATAGGCATAGATAAAAATTGTCCACCAAATACCCGTGTGACTTGGAATAACAGGCCGTAAAAAGTAAACATTCGCCGTAATGGCTTGAGATTTACTGGCCGATGTGAATGCGTGATGTATTGTGTAAAAAATTCCATCTCACACGGCAGAAATTAATATGTAAATCGCCGTGAGCTCTTGTGAGAAGGGGCGATTAATAAATGTCCATTATTATTATTATTATTATTATTACATGGGACGCACGCACGCACGCACAAACAAACACACCCACACAGACACAAACACACACACACAAACACATACGCACACACACACACACACACATACACACACACACACACGCGTGCGCTCAGGCGACGTACTAACACACACACACACACACACACACACACACACACACACACACACACACACACACACACACACACATGTTACCAACCCACCACCGTTTCTTCAATCCTTACAACACAAAACGTTCACCGCAAAAACCAAAACACACACACACACACACACACACACACACACACACACACACACACACACACACACACACACACACACACACACACACCCACACACATGTTACCAACCCACCACCGTTTCTTCAATCCTTACAACACAAAACGTTCACCGCAAAAACCAAAACACACACACACACACACACACACACACACACACACACACACACACACACACACACACACACACACACACACGCACGTACGAACGCACACACACGCACGCACGCACATACACACACGCACACATACACACACGCACGTTATCAACCCACCACCGTTTCGGCTTCAATCCTTACTACACAAAATGTTCACCACAAACAACAAAAACCTCTCAGTCTCAGAATAAATCACCAAACTTACCCGGAGTGAATCCAGTATTTTGGTCAGAAGTTTCGAACCAAAACCTGTCGCCGAACTTCAAGTTGCTGAACTGCTGGGACAAGATGCAGGCGAAGAGGGGACCAACCAGTCCCCCTCCCTCCGCCCGTTCCGAGATCCCCCCACTGAACACGTCAATGTCGTCCACGTGTCTGTCATGAGAAATCAGGAAAACGATGAATCAAAAAACAAGAAAGTTTAGTCCATACGTTTATTGATTATAGACAAAATCAAACATTCACGAGACCTACTGGTCTTTGTAGTGAACAAATATACACATAATATGATGTGATAAAATACAGAACTTGGCTGATCATGGTATGGTACCACTGATATTTGTTACAGCAAGTCATTTAAAGACCCACTTCGCTTCGTGAAAAGACGGGCGCTGTGGCGGGGTGGTAAGACGTAGGCCTCTTAATCAGAAGGTCGAGGGTTCGAATCCCGGCCGCGGCCGCCTGGTGGGTTAAGTGTGGAGATTTTTCCGATCTCCCAGGTCAACTTATGTGCAGACCTGCTAGTGCCTTATCCCCCTTCGTGTGTTCACGCAAGCACAAGACCAAGTGAGCACAGAACAGATCCTGGAATCCATGTCAGAGTTCGGTGGGTTATAGAAACACGAAAGCACCAAGCATGCTTCCCCTGAAAGCGGCGTATGGCTGCCTAAATAGCGGGGTAAAAAACGGTCATACACGTATAAAATTCCACTCGTGCAAAAACACGAGTGTACGTGGGAGTTTCAGCCCACGAACGCAGAAGAAGAAGAAGAAGCTTCGTGAAAACAGTTCGCCTCACCGCCAAAGATGTGGTCAGGTTTTTACACGGGATAAGACCACCCATCCACTTGTTCACACACCAAAAATCAACACCTTGACCGCTTGCTGAGGTGATCGAGTTACAAATTTTTTTTAAATTAACTTATGTCCGAATAAGGCACCAGTACCTTTTACGAAATTAATTCTTAAAACAATACCACAGAGAGCACCCAGGCTGTTCATTTTTGGTATGTGATCAAGTGGGGGGATGGTCTTAATTACGTACTTACTTACCTACTGCCCGTTATGCCGGTTGGCATGTAGGTCAGCAGGAGGGGTGGTCTTATCCCATGTAAAAAGCCTGACCAGATCTGAGACGGAGTAAAGTAAAGTGGGCCTCAAGCCCGCCCTTAATTGAGCCCGAAGTCGACATCGAAAACTCCGCGAAGTCTTTTTACCGAAAACTTAGTGCTAAAGCTTCGTGCGGCCAGACTCATGAAGTATGCTTCGTGTAGTCGACTTCTCCCAGTTAAGGACAGGCTTTAACCCTATGACCTACCTGTAGACCTGACTGAAGCGCTGAGATGTGAATCTGTCATGGTCGGGCATGTTGTTGAAGGAGGAAGCCGCCCTCAGGCCGCAAAAGCGTCGCCACGAGTTGTAGGCTGGCAAGCCATGGTCACGACCCCTCTGGATGTTGAAGGCTATAAGGTCAACGCTGTTACCCGTCCCATCCTGGAACAGGTGGTTCTGGATCTCGCCTGTGAAGAACCGGTCCACCTATGTACGGAAGAAAAGAATGTACAGGAAGAAAAGAAGGTATAGATGAAAATAAATAAAATAGAAGGAGACCTTCTTCTTTTTTCTTCTTTTTACGCCATACAGTTCGACGATTAATTTGATGTTTGATATTAAATTAATATGCCCGATGTAAGAATCCCTTCCTTTCAAGACCCTCTTTTCGCAGATGTTTTGTTCATAACCTATGCCAATGAACACAACACCCCTACACCCCCCGCGGGTTAGGGGGAAGAATTTACCCGATGCTCCCCAGCATGTCGTAAGAGGCGACTAACGGATTCTGTTTCTCTTTTTACCCTTGTTAAGTGTTTCTTGTATAGAATATAGTCAATTTTTGTAAAGATTTTAGTCAAGCAGTATGTAAGAAATGTCGTTTGTACTGGAAACTTGCATTCTCCCAGTAAGGTAATACATTGTACTACGTTGCAAGCCCCTGGAGCAAATTTTTGATTAGTGCTTTTGTGAACAAGAAACAATTAACAAGTGGCTCTATCCCATCTCCCCCCCCCCCCCCTTTCCCCGTCGCGAAATAACCTTCGTGGTTGAAAACGACGTTAAACACCAAATAAAGAAAGAAAGAACCACACCCCTACCCTTAATTTTAAGACCTAATTTTGTAAGATTTCTTGAGGTCTTAAAAGACAGGTTCTGTTGTATTTAGAGCGCTTACTGCGTTTAATCTTAGATTTTACTACTACTATTACTACTACTACTACTTTCTTTCTTTCTTTCTTTCTTTCTTTCTTTATTTGGTGTTTAACGTCGTTTTCAACCACGAAGGTTATATCGCGACGGGGAAAGGGGGAAAATGGGATAGAGCCACTTGTCAATTGTTTCTTGTTCACAAAAGCACTAATCAAAAATTTGCTCCAGGGGCTTGCAACGTAGTACAATATATGACCTTACTGGGAGAATGCAAGTTTCCAGTACAAAGGACTTAACATTTCTTACATACTGCTTGACTAAAATCTTTACAAAAATGGACTATATTCTATACAAGAAACTCTTAACAAGGGTAAAAGGAGAAACAGAATCCGTTAGTCGACTCTTACGACATGCTGGGGAGCATCGGGTAAATTCTTCCCCCTAACCCGCGGGGGGACTACTACTACTACTACTACTACTACTACTACTACTACTACTACTACTACTACTACTACTACTACTACTACATAAACTTTCTGCCTCAATTGGTAATGAAACGAAAAGAAATAACATCAAATTAACTAAAGTAAATGATGTGTGACAGAAAATGGACAAGAACAACAAAGAAAAGACGATTAACACATTAGATCAGGGTGTTCTTGTACGTACGATATTGTGTGGAGCATTTGCTCTCAGAAATCCCCTCGTGTACATGTAAATCAGAATCCAATAAGCGTACAAGATCAACACAAGACACGGAGAATGACACGCAATATCACGGTCTTGTACTTTATACGTACAGCATTGGGAGGATCTCTGAGAAATCCCCTCATGTACATGTCCACCCCTATGCCCCGAGACTCCAGGATCTGCGAGGTGTTGCCGAAACTCTGCTCCAGTCGCCACCAACCTTGGCTCTCGTAGTTGTGAGTCAACTGAAAAATACAAATAAAAACCATTAACACCCTGCACGGTACTGTTTCCAGAACCACCACCTATGATTCTCGTAGTTGTGAGTCAACTGACAATACAAATAAAAACCATTAACACCCTGCACGGTACTGTTTCCAGTACCACCACCTATGATTCTCGTAGTTGTGAGTCAACTGACAAATACAAATAAAAACCATTAACACCCTGCACGGTACTGTTTCCAGTACCACCACCTATGATTCTCGTAGTTGTGAGTCAACTGACAAATACAAATAAAAACCATTAACACCCTGCACGGTACTGTTTCCAGTACCACCACCTATGATTCTCGTAGTTGTGAGTCAACTGACAAATACAAATAAAAACCATTAACACCCTGCACGGTACTGTTTCCAGTACCACCACCTATGATTCTCGTAGTTGTGAGTCAACTGAAAAATAAACATAAAAAACAATAACACCCTGCACGGTACTGTTTCCAGTATCACCACCTATGATTCTCGTAGTTGTGAGTCAACTGACAAATAAACATAAAAACCAATAACACCCTGCACGGTACTGTTTCCAGTACCACCACCTATGATTCTCGTAGTTGTGAGTCAACTGACAAATACAAATAAAAACCATTAACACCCTGCACGGTACTGTTTCCAGTACCACCACCTATGATTCTCGTAGTTGTGAGTCAACTGACAAATACAAATAAAAACCAATAACACCCTGCACGGTACTGTTTCCAGTACCACCACCTATGATTCTCGTAGTTGTGAGTCAACTGACAAATACAAATAAAAACCAATAACACCCTGCACGGTACTGTTTCCAGTACCACCACCTATGATTCTCGTAGTTGTGAGTCAACTGACAAATACAAATAAAAACCATTAACACCCTGCACGGTACTGTTTCCAGTACCACCACCTATGATTCTCGTAGTTGTGAGTCAACTGACAAATACAAATAAAAACCAATAACACCCTGCACGGTACTGTTTCCAGTACCACCACCTATGATTCTCGTAGTTGTGAGTCAACTGACAAATACAAATAAAAACCAATAACACCCTGCACGGTACTGTTTCCAGTACCACCACCTATGATTCTCGTAGTTGTGAGTCAACTGACAAATACAAATAAAAACCAATAACACCCTGCACGGTACTGTTTCCAGTACCACCACCTATGATTCTCGTAGTTGTGAGTCAACTGACAAATACAAATAAAAACCAATAACACCCTGCACGGTACTGTTTCCAGTACCACCACCTATGATTCTCGTAGTTGTGAGTCAACTGACAAATACAAATAAAAACCAATAACACCCTGCACGGTACTGTTTCCAGTACCACCACCTATGATTCTCGTAGTTGTGAGTCAACTGACAAATACAAATAAAAACCAATAACACCCTGCACGGTACTGTTTCCAGTACCACCACCTATGATTCTCGTAGTTGTGAGTCAACTGACAAATACAAATAAAAACCATTAACACCCTGCACGGTACTGTTTCCAGTACCACCACCTATGATTCTCGTAGTTGTGAGTCAACTGACAAATACAAATAAAAACCAATAACACCCTGCACGGTACTGTTTCCAGTACCACCACCTATGATTCTCGTAGTTGTGAGTCAACTGACAAATACAAATAAAAACCAATAACACCCTGCACGGTGTTTCCAGTACCACCACCTATGATTCTCGTAGTTGTGAGTCAACTGACAAATACAAATAAAAACCATTAACACCCTGCACGGTACTGTTTCCAGTACCACCACCTATGATTCTCGTAGTTGTGAGTCAACTGACAAATACAAATAAAAACCAATAACACCCTGCACGGTACTGTTTCCAGTACCACCACCTATGATTCTCGTAGTTGTGAGTCAACTGACAAATACAAATAAAAACCAATAACACCCTGCATGGTACTGTTTCCAGTACCACCACCTATGATTCTCGTAGTTGTGAGTCAACTGACAAATACAAATAAAAACCATTAACACCCTGCACGGTACCTTTTGTAGTCTCCACCACCCCTGATTCTCGGAGATATGCATCAACTGAAAGACATTTAAATGCCAACATCGGCTGGTATGCGGGCGCGACAGATGTAGCTCTGTTTTTTTGTTCGTGTCTGGACTACATCATTTGTCGCCGGCAACGGTAAATCTAGCTCTATGGTCTTCTACTATAACAAGGCTTTGTGGCCTGGAAATGGATGTTCGGCTTTAAAGACACATTCCTTCTCGTGTAAACAAAAAGATGAACCACCAAAGATCAGGTGTAAGGTGCTTTCGTATCTGATCCTGTTTTGTTTTGTTTTGTTTTGTGTGTACCCGAGGAAAGTGCTCCGAATATTAAACAGAGAGCACACCACCAACGACTTATGCGCCGAACTTGGTCAAGGGAATCGTGTGCCTCTAACAACCACGCCTGGGAAACATCAGGCGACGTAAGCTGGCATGATTTGACCACGTCACGAGGCACGACACCCTCTCCAAAACCATACTACAAGGCACCGTCGAAGGTGGACGCAGACAAAAGAGTTGTCCCGAAAACTCCAGAGTGAACGCAGATGAGCTTTCCTGATCTCCTGTCGACGGCCGCAAACAAGAAACAAGTCGCGTAAGGCGAAATTACTACATTTAGTCAAGCTGTGGAACTCACAGAATGAAACTGAACGCACTGAATTTTTTCACAATGACCGTAGTCCGCTGCTCGTGAAAAAGGCAGTGAAATTGACGAGCCTGTTTAGCGCGGTAGCGGTTGCGCTGTGCTTCATAGCACGCTTTACTGTACCTCTCTTCGTTTTAACTTTCTGAGCGTGTTTTTAATCCAAACATATCATATCTATATGTTTTTGGAATCAGGAACCAACAAGAAATAAGATGAAATTGTTTTTAAATCGATTTCGGAAATTTTATTTTAATCATAATTTTTATATTTTTAATTTTCAGAGCTTGTTTTTAATCCGAATATACCATATTTATATGTTTTTGGAATCAGAAAATGATGAAAAATAAGATGAATGTAATTTTGGATCGTTTTATAAAATAATAATTTTAATTACGATTTTCAGATTTTTAATGACCAAAGTCATTAATTAATTTTTAAGCCTCCAAGCTGAAATGCAATACCAAAGTCCGGCCTTCGTCGAAGATTGCTTGGCCAAAATTTTAATCAATTTTATTGAAAAATGAGGGTGTGACAGTGCCGCCTCAACTTTTACAAAATGCCGGATATGACGTCATCAAAGACATTTATCCAAACAATGAGAAAAACGTCTGGGGATATCATACCCAGGAACTCTCATGTAAAATTTCATAAAGATCGGTCCAGTAGTTTACTCTGAATCGCTCTACACACACACACACACACACACACACACACACACACACTAACACACACACACACCACACACACACCACACACACACACACACACACACATACATAACGACCCTCGTCTCGATTCCCCCTCTATGTTAAAACATTTAGTCAAAACTTGACTAAATGTAAAAACAGCATGGAGAAGGGTTTCTGCCTCTTCTGCCCTCACGTTCCCTCGACGACTGTCTGAGGTAAGGAACAGATGATGATGGCCATGCAAGATTTTTTCATAAAGAAACCGTCCTTCTTGTGTTACCAACCATGGGACTTATCATTGATCCATGATTGTACACGGAATCAAAGTGCCCTCAACTTGTACACATGTCACCATGTTACGGTCTGTCTGCCTCTTGTGCAGGGGAGGATTGCTTTTACCGAATACATTTCGCACTCTGACACACGTGTCCGTTATGACATTAAGGTGTTCCTGATAGGGAACCAAAGCTGTAGGCAGGTGGACAAGCAACCATAACCACCATTACCGTAACAACAACAACAACAACAACAACAGCGACGACGACGACAACAACAACAAAAACAAAGACAACAACAACAACAGGGTGCTGCCCTGTCACGTTGTCTGAAACCGTAATGGAAATCCAGCATTCACATCTCATTGATCATCAACAATGTTTATACACAAATATTTCAGCTCTGAATAAGAAGTTAAGACAGAAGCAGAAGAAGAAGAAGAAGAAGAAGAAGAAGAAGAAGAAGAAGAAGAAGAAGAAAAAGAAGAAGAAGAAGAAGAAGAAGAAGAAGAAGAAGAACAACAACAACAACAACAACAACAACAACAACAACAACAACAACAACAACAACAACAAGTCTACCTGTGACAAGGTGGTCCTGATCAGGGAGTGACCGAAGCGGTACGCGGCCGTAGCGAAGACGTTGCGGACACTGGCGTCCACGTTAGGATTGTAGCTGTTGCTCATTCCCCTCCTCAGCAGGTCGAGGCCGAACCTGTTCATCCTTCCTCTGTCTAGAATGATGGGCAGAAAGTCACCGTAAGTGATCCTCTGAATCAACGCGCCGACGATCTTGCGAGCCACCTGAACGAACAGAGCATGTCATATTCAAGTTGTTGAGCTTTGGACAATCAATGCAAGAATCGGAGGGTGAAAGTCGTTTCTTTATTTCCATGCTACTCATTCTCTCAGGACAATCAGAAACCAAACTCTAACTTAACATTTTGTATATATTTAGTGTGTTTAGTTCCCCTTGTTGTTCGATCTCACATCTCAAGAGTTTAAAGAGTATTTTGGAGACTGACTCTCGGAGAGGTTGAGATTATCGTAAAGGCAGCACGTACGTAATTGCTTGAGATGATCTCAAAGACAAAGGATACTTTTTGATGAGTGTTTAATAAAGATTACATTGAGAGCAATGGCAACGCGGATGTCGTTCTTCCGGCTTAGAGCAAAAACATTGTGCGTAGAAAATATACGTTCACTGACTGTTTTCGAAATTTCATACACGCTCTATCCTTATACCTATTTTTGGGGCTTTACCTTTCTTGTTGAGTTAAAATGCAGTCGCAGAAATTTAATTTGTATGAAACAAGGTTTTGAATTTAAAATGGCTACAATGTAGGCGGAGGAGAAGATAGATGTCATAGTTTACATGAAAGTTGAAATTCGCACGCATCAAGAGTCTCTCCTTCCGGATGAAAAAAAAAGTTCGTTATGTCAATTTGGAAAGAAAGTAGGCAATTTCATGATCTGTAGGTGTTTATTTTTATCAGCTTGAACTCAAGACCAGTCATAAATAGCCATGACATGAAAGGAATAAGGGACGAAACCGAATACTCATACTTTTTGTTCGAACGCATGAACTTTGGCGCCATCGGCGTACTTCACTGAACAGTGCCACTGAGCTAGATATGTAATGAGCTGAGTGACCCAATCTCCGAGCAGCGTCTATAGGACAAAGCAGTCACCTGGAAGAGTCGCTCGTCGCCCCACTGAGGGTTGATCTGGGACAGCTGTTTGACCAGTCTGTTGTGTTGCCTCATCCAAACTGTGTGCATACTGCTCAGCCCCATCTGCTCGTTCACTCTCGTGTCACCTGGCACAGAAAAACATGACATGACATGACATGACATGACAGCTGTTTGACCAGTCTGTTGTGCTGCCTCATACACGCTGTGTGCATACTGGTCAGCCCCATCTGCTTGTTCACTCTCGTGTCACCTGGCACAGAAAAACATGACATGACATGACATGACAGCTGTTTGACCAGTCCGTTGTGTTGCCTCATCCAAACTGTGTGCATACTGGTCAGCCCCATCTGCTCGTTCACTCTCGTGTCACCTGGCACAGTCAACACATGACACGACGTGGCAACTGTCTTATCCTCCTGTTGTGCTGCATCATCTACAATGACTGACTGGGTCAATCTGGTGTCACCTGGTGTGCTGCATCATCTACAATGACTGACTGGGTCAATCTGGTGTCACCTGTTGTGCTGCATCATCTACAATGACTGACTGGGTCAATCTGGTGTCACCTGTTGTGCTGCATCATCTACAATGACTGACTGGGTCAATCTGGTGTCACCTGTTGTGCTGCATCATCTACAATGACTGACTGGGTCAATCTGGTGTCACCGGTTCTAATTAGGACATGTGTAACATGACATTACCTGACATCCGCGTAATCAGACGGTTGTGTTGTTGTATTCACACTGTGTGTACATGTGCCAGTCCCATCATCTCTATAACCCACACACACACCACTTGTTACAGTGAACGCATGACGACCTGATATGACATCTTTTTCACCATACAGCTATATAGTTGACAGGTAAAAACCCAGAAAAGAATTACTCACATATTAAACACAAGCAACCCCACACGCACACGCGCGCACATACACACACACACACCACAAACCCTGCCCCAACCCCCACCCACACACGACCTACGACGCCGTTAAAGTCAGTGTAGTCCACACGAATAAATCTGTCAAACAAAACCTCTTCAATCTCAGCGTAGACTAATTGTCAATTTGTCCGTGTTTGCGTTCTGACCTGCCTTGAAGCAGTAGTCACGTGCCGGGTTGTTGAGCACACACGTCTCCTCGTCGTCCTTGGGCAGCAGGTCATTCCCGGAGATTTTCAGGCGACCTGGAACACACAGTATCATGATTGGCATATGCTCCCTGTCAAAATCCTTCATGCAAGGACGGCGTGTGCATTCCGCTAATCTGCTCGCAAACTAAGCGTCGGTCATTTTGGATTCCAAACTCGCAGGGTATTGACTAATCTTATTCAAGTTGATATCCTCATAAATTCCCAGGTTTGTTCTATACTTCGCCTAAAATGTAAAAGAAAATCTGCACACACACAAAACAAAGATTCGGGAGTAAAACGAAAATAATGTATGTACATTATTATCGACCACCCTGTAAATGTATAGATCTTCATTATTTATAGACCATATTCGCGAACTCTTTCTTGTACCAAAAAGATCAAAAACACTATAAAAGGAATGAAAGATGTATTTCATAAAGATGTACAGTGATCTTTATGACCCAATGTTTTCCCTTTAAAATAAACTGATCCACAAGATTTACCTTTTGTGTCTGTCGATGTATGCCTTTCATGTTCACGTTCTTGAAGAAAGATGAATGTTATGTCATGTGAGAAGTCATTTAACTGGCCCATAACGTGTTTGACAAAAACAAAATTGAGAAAAAAAATCATTAACAAAAGCAGAACAATGGTAACTGCACGTGAGAGCGAAAATAAAAAGACCAAATAGTACTGTACTCACGTCTTAACGAAGACGATACAAATCACAAAGTGTAACCTATAAAATCTCAAAAAAGAGCCCCATTTGCGTCTGCTGATACAGAATAAACTAAACAGCACCAGTCGTTCTGGTTCTGCTGGTTTGTTTGTATGCTGGAAGCTGACGCTCCAAAAGAACTGACGACCCACCTCCTCTGAACTCCCTCAGTTGCCGTTGTTCTTCCTCAGTTGAGCCATACACCATGGACGCATCGATGTAAGCTGAGATCTGGTTCAGTTGCTCAACCGGGCCTGTAAAGAAAATCGACACATGCAAATAATTCAACTAAATAAATAAATATATAAATAAATAAACCAATCAATGAATAAATAAATGAATGAATAAATAAATAAATGAGATAGATAGATAGATAGATAGATAGATAGATAGATAGATAGATAGATAGATAGATAGATAGATAGATAGATAGATAGATAGATCAATCAATCAATCAATAAATAAATAATCCAATGAATCAATGTCAACACGAGTCTTTTGGGGTTGTTGATTGTTTTCTTTTCGTTTGTTTGTTTTTGAAAGTTCGTACCCGACTTCTTTCACATATAACATGCTTTTGTGATGATACAAAATAATCATCAACAGCTCAGAAAAAGCACTGCACTCAATATTACGCTGTCGGCCTTTGTGTGTATGTACGCAAAGCATATTTCCCAGCGATTAGGCTTTCTATAAATTATAATAATGCCAATAAAATGAAAATGAAAACGGCAAGGTCTTACTTTGCTGGCAGTTGGCGTTGGTGACCTGCACGGAGCGAGGGAAGCTGAAGCAGCGACGGCCCACGAAAAACGGGTCGTTGGGCAGGATGGGGATTGGGAAACACGCCGTTCTGAAACACACAGAAATGAAACACCGTACAAAATCTCGTCTTTTTTTTAAAAGGAGGGAGTCTTAAAATGGGGGTAATTCTACAGAGGTTAAGAATAAAAAGTCTGAGAAAACAAGGTCTTTTTAAAAAGGGGAAAGTCTTAAATTTGGGGGGTCTTAAAAGGGGGGTTTAACTGTATTCCTTATTTTCTCCGCTCATTTTGGTCATGATTTGCACTTCCCAATCTCTTCAGGCATCTTTAAAAAAAAGTCAAACATTCTGGGTATTTTTCAACAATACTCTATTTTTCTTGGTGTCTAACTCGCAACGAAAATGTACGTCAAATTAAGTCAAAATCAGTGTTCGAAGTGAACTCTTTCTGTGACAAGTAAACCTTTATTGGCTGTATATGGAAGTGAAAAGGTACCTGTGATGAAAGGACACCCTTGGAACCGGTAGAAAGTGTCCACACATTGCAGGTAGTCGGACATGACAGGCATACTTGGCAAGATAATAGACAAAGGGACAACATAAGGTGTCCTTTTTTAGGAGGTGTCCTCTCGTCGGAGCGGCCTCACCTCGCAGGTAATACTGTAGCACTAAAGGTCGCTTCTCCCGTGAAGAGCGTCTTGTGATTCTCGATAGATCCGTCTAAGCTTTTACCTGAGAAACGAGCATCGTTGCGACTGGACACATACCAACTGTCTCCAGCCTGGCTGCTTCATGTGTGGAGTGAACATTGTTGCTGACTTGATTTCATGGTTGTGTGACACCTACGTCAATCTGCACAATTATTTCTGCAAACGTCTCCCGCTCTGCTATATGCAGGGATCGCGCTAGCTTTTTAAAGAACGCGTAAGTCATACGCAACGAAACGAAAAAAACGCGTCACGGACCAATATTTTTGCGTACTACGAAAACACGTACAGACACAAACAAAACACGCACGAAAGACTTAAAGACACTCCTTACCTAAATACGGCGAGTTTTCCTGTCGAACTCCGCGCACGCCTGTCGAATAACACCCCTGCTGTCTCCAACCTTCGGGCCTTGCGAGTTTGTTTCCCGCTCTAATACGACTAGACACACTTTCCGCCTTTTGGAAGCGCGAGATGGGAGAGCAGCTAATGTCTGTTTCATTATCCGACAAGACATTATCTGGTAATACCCTCGTTACGTTCGTTTGCGATACTTCGATGCAAAAAGAAACGGACTTTAGTTTTGACGCGCAGATTTCATGTGTGTCGTCACTTCTCGAGCCCTATAGTCAGTTTCAGGATCGGGTGATTATTAAGTCAGAGCAAAAGCGCTGCGTGAAGACAAGAAAAAGTTACAATATTTTTGCGTATGGCTTACGCGGCGCGGTGAAAAAAACGCGTCAGCGACTTTTAAAATGCGTCAAATACGCAAAAATCGTGCGTAAACGCGATCCCTGTATATGTCTTATGTAAAAACAATGTCCTGTTTGTATTATTGTTATGTACCACGCCTGAATTTCTCGATGAGATAATAAAGTATTCTTATTCTTATTCTTATTCTTAAGCAACAGCCGAAGTGTAGGTTTTTGTCATGCGTCCGAGCGGAAGCCGGTGTCCTTGACCTGTTTAAAAATCATGGACAGATCTGTGGTGGTTTACGCAATGATACAATCAAAGGAGCGGTACGTTAATAAACCTACCTGTTAGAAACATCGACGAAGCCACGTGACCCAGCGGGTTGCTCGTCTTCACAGCACGTCAGAGCGCTTCCGTCGGCGGCTGCACAGTGACCGTAAAAGTCAGTTCGACATAACAACATTTGCAATTCATGTCTCACACATTTTGCTACAAACTCTCAACCTCTCACCCCATCCCACCCCACCCCCCCACCCCCGCCCCTTCCCGCCCCCCCCCCCCCCCCCTCCCCGAAAAAAAGAAGAAATCACACCTTCCAGGTGAATGAACTCTACCTGTCTGAATGGGGGTGCTGGTGATGTCGTGGTCAAGGAACTGCCCCCATTGCATGAGCATATGTGTGAGTTGCGAGTTCTCGCCGTCAGGTCCAGAAGGGTGCATGCCCACACTGATCAAGCGGGCCGAAGGAAGGTCTTGACCAAACACTGATCGCGAGCGAGGGGCCGAAATACCTGGCAGAAAAAATATTAACATAAAAAATGCTGTGGATTTGATGGACTATGGTAATAGTGAGAGTCCAAGGTATGAAGCACACACACACACACACACACACACACACACACACACGCACACACACACACACACACACACACACACACACAAAACCCAACGTGCAACAACTCCTTTTGTATCACTTATCACCTCCTTTTTTCCTGCAAACTCCTTGCCCCTATCCTCTCCTCAACACTACTCTTACGCAACCAACATCATGCCCCAACCCCACACGAAGGCCGCACCCATAACCACCTCCCCCTCCCCCCCACACACACACATCCACACCAACTCACCATCGCCATACGCAGGAGCCAGGAACTTCCGCATGGAGATGAAGGAGCTTCCCTACAGCAATGTGTGCTGTAAGTTGTAACAGTCACCATACCACGCACCCTCCCCTAATATCCCCCCCCCCCACCACCACCACGCAACTCTCCCTACCCCCCACCTCAACTCTCCATCGCCATTTTCGGGAGCTGCCCCATAGGTCGTGTTGCAGGTTGTTGGCAAGTCAAGACAA
>NC_090256.1:37096851-37121851 GCF_037325665.1 Littorina saxatilis
TCAATACTGTCCTGACTGTTGTCGTCATTGTTTTAACATCTGACAGAGTTCAAATCCACAAGAAAAGTACATCTTGTTACACTTAGTGAAGAATGTTTTAACACAGGCGGGAAATCGAGACGAGGGTCTATTGACTGTGTCAGTGTGTGTGTGTGTGTGTGTGTGTGTGTGTGTGTGTGTGTGTCTGTGTGTACATGTAGAGCGATTCAGAGAAAACTACTGGACCGATCTTAATAACACTTGACATGAGAGTTCCTGGGTATGATATCCCAAGATTTTTTTCATTTTGTCGATAAATGTCTTCGATGACGTCATATCCGGCTTTAAGTGATAGTTGAGGCGGAACTGTCACGCTCTCATTTTTCAACCAAACTTTGGTCAAGCAATCTTTGACTCAGTCCGCACTTTGGGATTGAATTTCAATTAGTTAATTAGATTGTTCATTAAAGTTGTCATTAGAAACACATTGTCACTTACCGATTAAAGTATCATTGCTTTGTATTCCGCATCTTCTCCTGATAATCGTGTTCATCCACTGTTGTCTGATCCTACGGTTATTTGTGTGGTAGCTTGTCGCCATTATAATGGGATATTGTTAACTTTTATGTTGGCAGGTGCTTAATCGGTGACTGCACCATTGCTCCTCATACATACGACGATTCAACACACGTTTCCGAAACATCAAGCCCCTCCATCCTAAGTGACGCAGATGATGCCTTACCTTCTTATCTGCTCTGACCTATGTTCCTCTGATGACCAGACGACACCAGCGAGGAAGAAAAATCCAGACAGCAGGATAACAAGAGACATAACATCAAGTACCTCCATCCTAAGTGACGCAGATGATGCCTTACCTTCTTATCTGTTCTGCTTTGAGAATGACTCTGACCTATGTTCCAACCATGGCAAGTGGCGAGACATGGTGTGCAACACTATTGCTTCCCAGCCTCAGTTATTCGAACAGTGCGTGGGTACAACCATCGACGACCACCTTCGGGACATGCGACAGTTGGGCAGGTGGGCAACAGCTTGCGAACTCTACGCTATCGCAACTTGGCTCGGTCGTCACCTGTACGTGTTCTCGCCACACCCTGGGCAAGGCGACAACGCTGCAGCGTACAGATGGCTCTGATTCCCACCCCAGGAGGAAGCTGTCGAAATTGTTGGTGGGCATGATGAGTCGGAGCATCCACGGTATATCACACTGTGTCGCACTCATGCCAACCACTTCGACCGAATTCGTCCGTTGCTGGCAGGTTGCAACTGCGAGATGCAACCACCTCGGCTTGCTGGAGAAGAGGCCACAATGGATCTTACTTAAATGACAATGCCAGCAACATACGACGGTTATGGACCGACGAAGAGGAAGAGGAGTACTATATACTGACAACTTTCAGTTTGACAATAACAGATGATGAGCGCAGAGATGCAGAACGTTGGGACGAGGAGGGAGAGGGGGTGGGGGGATTGTATATTGTTTGTTAGTTATCCGAACAGGCTCATGAAACAAATCTACATCCAGTTAATCGCTGTAGTAGATAATTGTCATCAGTCGGATGGCAGAATGTCAGTGAATAGTTTTAGAAGGGGTGTAGACTGTAACTGGGGGAGATGGGGTGGTAAATGAATATATATACATCATATTTTGCAGGTTTGTGGTTTTGCTAGTTGAACACTCAACTACAATGTTTGTGGACACTGTGTGAATTACTATGTAATTCTACTAGCAAATGTAGCGCGCATGGTGTACAACTACAAATGATTATATAGTTCATCACACAGTTTTTAAGACTAATTAAACACATATTGTTCAAAAGTGGAACACTTCAGCTGAAAGTGAACACTGCACAATATATAGTTAACACTGGTATAATGGCGGCTTGTCAAGCCAGTTCTTTTTGTCATGCTGTTGCTTTAATGTTGTGTCCTTTGGAAATCGTTAGTCAAACTCAATAAATAAAACGTCTTATTGTCAAATCCTGGATTCTAATTCGTATTAGCAAACGAAAGCGAGAGAGACAGTGAGAAGGAAAACAAAAGTGTGTGTGTGTGTGTGTGTGTGTGTGTGTGTGTGTGTGTGTGTGTGTGTGTGTGTGTGTGTGTGTGTGTGTGACTGTTACAGACAAGCAGCAAGAACAAGGCGTGTGTGTGTGTGTACACGATTTCTTAGGTTTTTATTTTTATTTTAAAATAATTGCGTTCAAGTCAATATTTGTCTTGTGAATATCAAAAGAGAGTATCAGACTTGTATTAAAAATAATGGTCTTTTTAAACGATATCAATGACACAAGAACGGATTAACAATAAAGTTAATCATTAGAGAGCGACCACAGAATGATAACGGCAAAACAAGGAAAAACAGGAACATTCGTATCAGTTAATCACAAAGGAAAATACAAATTGTTCACCAAGGAAGTTGTTTTTGCATTCAGAAAATCACGAAATCACTGGACGTAAAGTCACATTTGAAAAACGTTCCAAAAGCAGTGTTGCGTGTATTTCTTCTACTTTCAATTTTCTGAGATAATAAATTAGCAGAAAGCAGTAAGTCCACTTGCTGCTTTATGCCTTTTTCTCAGCCAGATATAACGCTAGGATATAATATGGCAGAAAGCAGTAAGTCCAATGCTGCTTTTTGCCATTTTTTTAAAATAAGATTTAAGTCGGGATATAATTTGGCAGAAAGCAGTATGTCCTCTTACTGCCTTTTACCATTATTTTTAAGTGAATGAGTTTGGGGAATTAATTCGGCAAAAGGCAGTAAGTCCACAAAAATCATTATTTCTAAGTGATGAATTAAATGAGGGTTTTAATATTCATAGCAGAAACGCACAATAATGCCCTACATGTTATCAGCAAACAAAGAAATCATTTAAAGCTTTTCATTCCAAAACAGTGATGCAAACAGAAAATGTCGATTTTCTCGAAACTATGTTTCATGGACTTGCTTCCTTCTGCCTTTACACGGCAGTGTTCATTTCAGATCTTTACTTTTATTCTTACTGTACGTGTGTTCACAGGTTCACTTTCTATTATAACGAGTTTGTTGGGTTGCTTAGTTTGCAATGTGTTAAAGACAATCAATGACTGACTTTGAAAAAAAAAGTAACAGAAAAATCAAAAGTATAACTTTACAGTCTGTTTGTTCAACTCACTGCGTTCCTTTATAGGTTCAGTTCTACGCGGTGCATCACGTCTAAGCACAACTTAGACATGCACCAAGAAAAATACAGAAGTGTTCCTGCTGGTCCGATTCCCACCCCCGGGCAACGGCTTTGACAGTTCATCTAAACCAGAGGGAGGGTATCCGACGGGTCCTAAACCACCGATGAGCTAGCTGTGGGCTGGTCAGCCGTACTGCATGTGAACGCTGATTCCCAGCGGATTGAGCGGAAAATATTACCCGGAACCAACGGTCATGAAGGCGGTGTCAGCAAGTGCTGTGGAGCGCATGAGAGCACGGACATGTCACATGACACTCAGAAGTCCTGGGGTGAGACGCCCGAGAAAGTGGCAACGCCAATGGGAGCGAGCCGCGGAGCCGGATTGGTGGAAATCACACACACATCTCAGTGTTAACCAATCCGACCCCACGGCTGGCTCCCTTTGGGGTGGTCACTTTTTCGTGCGCCTCAGCCCTGGCTATCCGCTGAGCATCTACCCTGGGAGACTCCAGTCGTAATGACCCTTGGTGCCTCTGGAAAAAGAGTATAACCACCCACCCCCGAAATCGAGATAGTGGGACTACCCCGGTGCAAGGATTTTCTCACTATAAGTTTTTCACACACAGGTCCGTTTTGTAACCTATCACAGATATGTCCCGTCGCGATATAACCTTCGTGGTTGAAAACGACGTTAAACACCAAATAAAGAAAGAAAGACAGATATGTCAACGCACACACTGTATGCAAAGACGCCTGCTGTGCGGAGAACTTTCGTGTGGAAAAAACCCACATACAAAAACGAAGTCGACCAAAGAAACGAAACAAAGCAAACCTCCATTGGTGCAACATCAAATTAAACCAAAGGAGCTGGAGAGGGGTATGTCTGAGGTCGATCGCGCTAGCGAGCCCTAGTCCGTCCAGCCTGTGCCAATTTTGAGGAGGCCTGTTGTCAGAGCCTTGTCGCTGCAAGAAAGAAACACCACAGCACAGCACAACACCGGCGGCAGTGACCACAAGAACAGACTGCCAATGGCCCCAGTGCCACCAGGTTAAGCTTGCAGAGCCACGTCCGAGTAAAACGATAAGTTGCAGAACGCAAAAGTCTTCTTCGGACCCGAGGGACAGCGACCACTTAAAATGTGCTTACCGATACGCTTGAACCGGACGTTTTGAAGCGCAAGATCCTGCATTCTCTGATTGGCTCGCTGTGACGCAAAGATCAGTCCTCTTGGGTTATTGATGATGAACTGCGAGAAGGCTGACGTCATAGGGGAGGCAATGTACGTCACTGTCGTTGTTTGTTGTATCTGAAACACAGACACAATTTTTGACGAGACAGCGGGACAAGAAGAAGGGAGCCGGACAGGTGTGGAATGGCGGGGGTTATAGGGAGGATGGGGATGATCTTTTCATCCTGTATCAGTGAACGGTAAAATCATTTGAGAAAACAGATATAGTACATCGTTAAAACCCTGGTGGATGTTGAAGCAAACTTTCCTTCCTATGACGACGGTCGTATACAAGCAACCACAGGGGTCGGTTTCATGGGCCAGCAACACAGTCGGGCAACTGCTGCAGTTGCACGAGTGAAATACAGTAATCCGACGAAATCGGGTTTCTTGAGAAAATAAATTTGGTCGGCCGACTGTGCCTCTTCGCACGGAGAGTTGCCCGATTCCAGTGCTGCTCTCCCCCAAAACCGCATTCGTACTTTCAGTCTGACCACTGCAATCCATGAAACCGGCTCCTGTCCTGTCCAAGATTTTACATGCCACACGAGCATCATTATGCGCGCAAAAACTCCCCACCAGACATGCCAACTGGACGGTCTATATCGCGAAATTGACATAAACCCACAGTCAAGTGCACAGATACCCTAACACAGACAGACAGAAAGATATACTTACACACAGACATACAGACAGAGATACTTACACACAGACAGACAGAAAGAGATACTTACACACAGACATACAGAAAGAGATACTTACACACAGACATACAGACAGAGATACTTACACACAGACAGACAGAAAGAGAAACTTACACACAGGCATACAGAAAGAGATACTTACACACAGACATACAGAAAGATATACTCACACACACTGAAAGAATGTGCGACAGACACACCATCAAACACTGTACCCCGGAAGACAAGCATCTCAAATCGGTGGGATCTCGGGACTCATCAGAAAAGGGAGAGAGAGAGAGAGAGAGCGAGAGAGAGAGAAAGAGAGAGAAAAGAGAGAGAGAGAGAAAAGAGAGAGAGAGAGAAAAGAGAGAGAAAAGAGAGAAAAGAGAGAGAGAGAGAGGAGAGAGAGAGAGAGAGAGAGAGAGAGAGAGAGAGAGAGAGAGAGAGAGAGAGAGAGACAAAAGAGAGAGAGAGAGAGAGAGAGAGAGAGAGAGAGAGAGAGAGAAAAGAGAGAGAGAGAGAGAGAGAGAGAGAGAGAGAGAGAGAGCGGAATGATAGGCAGTCAGACAGAGAGGTAGGCAGACGGAGAGACACACAGAAAAGAGTGGACAGGGATGTCCAGAGACGTACAGGGAGACAAAAACAGACAGACAGAGAAAGGCAGTCGGAGAAAAACAGAGACACACATAGCGACAGACAGGCAGACAGACAGACAGACAGAGCGACAAACAAAAAGACAGACAGACAGACAGACAGACAGACAGACAGACAGACAGACAGACAGACAGACAGAAAAACAATGTCCATTTTGCGTGTAACTGAAATTATATATTGTATAACAAAATTCCAAACAAGCACGCAGACGGAAGAGAAAGAAAGTTATCAAGAAAGAGAGAGAGTGCGAGTGAAAGGGTTATCAGTTTACAGTAGGCGACATCACAATAAAAAATAAAAACCCTGCCGAAATAGTACCCGCTGATTGGACAACAACAAAAGTCTGATCTCCTTAAAAATGAAAGAAAACAAGTCGCGTAAGGCGAAATTACTACATTTAGTCAAGCTGTGGAACTCACAGAATGAAACTGAACGCACTGCATTTTTTCACAATGACCGTAGTCCGCCGCTTGTGCAAAACGGAGTGAAACTGACGAGCCTGTTCAGCGCGGTAGTGGTTTCGCTGTGCTGCATAGCACGCTTTTCTGTACCTCTCTTCGTTTTAACTTTCTGAGCGTGTTTTTAATCCAAACATATATCTATATGTTTTTGGAATCAGGAACCGACAAGGAATAAGATGAAATTGCTTTTAAATCGATTTCGGAAATTTAATTTTGATCATAATTTTTATATTTTTAATTTTCAGAGCTTGTTTTTAATCCAAATATAACATATTTATATGTTTTTGGAATCAGAAAATGATGTAGAATAAGATGAACGTAAATTTAGATCGTTTTATATAAAAACAAATTATTACAATTTTTAGATTTTTAATGACCAAAGTCATCAATTAATTTTTAAGCCACGAAGCTGAAATGCAATACCAAAGTCCGGCCTTTGTCGAAGATTGCTTTACAAAAATTTCAATCAATTTGATTGAAAAATGAGGGTGTGACAGTGCCGCCCCAACTTTTACAAAAAGCCGGATATGACGTCATCAAAGGTATTTATCGAAAAAAAGAAAAAAATGTCCGGGGATATCATTCCCAGGAACTCTCATGTCAAATTTCATAAAGATAGGTCCAGTAGTTTGGTCTGAATCGCTCTACACACACACACACGCACAGACAGACAGACAGACACACACACATACACCACGACCCTCGTCTCGATTCCCCCTCTATGTTAAAACATTTAGTCAAAACTTGACTAAATGTAAAAAGAAGAGAGAGGAAAGAAAAAAGAAAAAAAAGACAGACAGAAAGAAAGGCAGTGTAAGGGGGTGCCTCTACAAGCACTCTGTGTATGTCTGTGTGTCTGTCTGTCTGTCACACACACACACACACACACACACACACACACACACACACACACACACAACACCCCCCAACACACACACACCCACATCACACACACTAAGCACCCCCCCCACACACACACACACACACACCCCTTCACACATACACACACACACATACACACAAACACGAAAAACTGCCCTACTTGTAGAACCAGCATCTGGACTCGCTGGGAGCTGGGTGGCCGGCGGATGAAGTTGACCTGTGCCCCATTGGCCCTGAAGACCTGACCACTGGTCAGCCCGGTCAGTGTTAGGAGCTGAACCACTGCTAGGACCAGCTGTGCCGCCACCATTTTCTTTCTACACCACATCGTGTTCGTCTTCAACATACAGTGAAACCCCTCTTTTAAGACCTTCAATAATCTGAGAAAATCAGGTCTTAAAAAGGAGGGAGTCGTAAAATGGGGGTACATTTACAGAGGTTATGAACAGAAAATCTGAGAAAACAGGGTCTTAAAAAGGAGGGAGTCGTAAAATGGGGGGTAAATTTACAGAGGTTATGAACAGAAAATCTGAGAAAATCAGGTCTTAAAAAGGAGGGAGTCGTAAAATGGGGGTACATTTACAGAGGTTAAGAACAGAGAATCTGAAAACTTCAGGTCTTCAAAAGGAGGGAGTCTTAAAATGGGGGTAAATTTGCAGAGGTTATGAACAGAAAATCTGAGAAAATCAGGTCTTAAAAAGGAGGGAGTCTTAAATTGGGGGGTCTTCAAAGGGGGGTTCCACTGTATATGAAAGAAGTTCAATAACATTTTGGTCGTAACGTCCTCAGATACTGCAGTGGTCAGTTAATGACAAACAACACCGATTAAACTAACCAAGACTTATCTTCTTGACCCTCACTTCCAAACTGAAATCCTTGAGTCATTTTTTTGTCAAAAAGAGGGGTTTTGTTTTGTGTCAGGCGCGCGTGTTTTCAAAACATCGACATAAAAGTATGATATCATACGGAGAAGGATCTCTGTAGCTGTAATTGTGATTTTTTATGCTATAATTGCTCCATTTGAAGTGTGTTTCGGTAAACCATTACTTTGCAACCAAGGGCAATAACTGTCATCATGCACAGCCAAAGGGAGATAATTCACAAATCGAACTTGGTTTTCAGATCGAGCACTTGATAACCTTTACATTGATATGTAATTTGCCGTGATTTTTGTATGTTACGAACACATAAAACTTGCTTGAAATCCGAGGCAAAATTCTCAATAAGTTTTGGACATCAGATTGTACATGTACATCAGCAGAAGTGGATTAAATCACATCAGTCAATTACTGAAGACCGACACTTATCCGATCCTGTCTGCTTCTGCATACCTAAATGTGTGAGAATGCATCTTTGTATGTGCCTTTCGTTCTAGCTGTGGGATTGAAAGTTCACCCGCGGTAACGTATTTCTCTTGCCACCATTTCACACGTTGTGAATAACCTATACTGATGCAGAAAATATACGAACGAAAATTGTGTTGGAAAATTGATGGTCAAAAGAACTACACAACAATCGGACAGTCAGGGGTCAAAGCATTACGTCAGATCAAAAAATGTATGCTTCATTGACCGAAGGCCGAAGCCTGCAAGAGTACAACACTGTTTATGACGCCGCTGCGGCGCTATGTTCTCCTTGGAATCTGTAGGCATTAGTAAGTCTCGACGCTTAAATTAGTCTTCAAAAGAGAATATTCCATGAACTGTGTCTTTTCCGTATCCTTCCCCCCTGCCCTTGCGGTCAAGCAATATTATCCCCTCTGTAGAGCGCGAAAACATATTCTCATTAACGTTTGATTGAGTTTTCTTGCAGTATTCATTAGACGTATGGGCTGTGTCGCTGTGCTGAAAGTGCCGACTCAAGACGGCGTTTGCCAAATGAAGTATTACATATAGCCCATAATCAGACGCGCTAGCTAATAAAAAATGGAGAAAAAAAAGAAAAAAAACAAAACAGTCAGCATGACAGCAGAATAAGTCTTGTGTAACAATGACACCGATACCACGATTATGGAAGCTCATTTAAATCCACAGGCATAAATTCAAGCTTTCCAAAGCATTTTACACAGCTAAACGCTTTTGAAATAAATAACTGCACTTATAAAATGCCGGGTAAGGGATTAGTCGGAACACAGATTTTTTATGGCAGCACCAAGGAGCTCTCTATCAAGTCTGATACAGTACTCCTTGGGCAGCACCTAAATTAAATTACCACCTCAATAAAAACAAAATGACCATTCAAAGAGGCAAAGCTAAACAAACGTGTATACGCAAGGTATACTCATTAAAGCGTCCGAACAAGCCTATAATAGTGTGTTTATGACGTTTGATTTAAAGGCACAGTTCTTCTCGTGAAACCCGTTCTGCTCACCACCTCACATCTGCCAAGGCTTGTGCACGGGATGAAGCAATCCACCAACTTGTACATATATACCACAAATCAACTTCCTGGACTCCATATAATTATACAGGGCTGAAATTGTTGATGAATTATTTTCTTAACTTACACTACTGCAAATCTGTCAAATAAAAACTACATTTCTACCTCGCACCGACAACAGTCCGACACAGTCATTCTCGTGAGTTTGGCTCACCGTCTCAGATCTGGCCTGACTTTTTAATGGGTTATAAGACCATCCCTCTACTTAGTAACATACCAAACATAACATGTATTCTCTTTTTACACCCTGGGCATGTTTTAATGAACTAATTTTGATTTAAGAAATGAATTCCGCCTCACCGCAGCCAGCAGTCAGGGTGTTGATTTTTGGTATGTGTCCAAGTGGAAGGATTGTCGTATCCCGGGCAAAAGCCTGACCAGATCTGATACAGTGAACCGAACTGTTTTCGTGAGAAGTTGTGCACCTTTAAGGTCCAAGGTGTTGCGGTTGTTCAGATGTGACCCTTCTCAAGCACTACTACTTGCACGGATTGCTGTCAAAGTATTTTACATCGGGGTGCGAAAGGCGTTAAGGTGAATGTCAACCTAACACCCGGCTACCGTGCACACTGTTCTTACCTGCACAACCGTTGTTCTCTCTTCTTTGACTTCCACCTTGTCACATCCGCTCAATAGGTTAAAGTTAAACGAGTCCTTTTTTTTATGTCAGAACATCTTGGGACAGCCGCTTTCAGCAGTGCTGTACGAGAATTCCAGGTGTTTTGTTGCACGTATATTTGTATGAGCCTCATACACAGAGGCTGCCAATGTGTTATTATACTTCCCTTTGTTGTTAGCTCATACGTGTACTAAATGGTTGATGTAAGTTATAGCTTGAGTGCCCTACTATTTTGCTACTACATGTTATTGTTTCATGTTAACTTTTTATTTATTAAGCTTTTGTCTAATGTAACCTAGTGTTTATAACACGGTCAAGTTATATGGTTTGTCCTTATCTATTTATTTATTCATTTATTCAATTATTCATTTATTTGATAATGCATTTATAAATTCATTTATTTGTTCTTATATTTATTTAATTGTTTAACGATATTATTCATTTTTTCATTCATTCATTCATTAATCGTATATTTATTTCATTATTTATTCTTTTATTTTGTAAGGATTCATGTCGTTCATATTCTTGAATTAGTTAATTTCTGAATTACGTTTACTTTCCCATAGAAATTCAGCTAATTTTTTTCACCTAAACGTAGCGTATGGATACGGGTACACATGTAAGTGCAAGTAAAACATCTGGCTTATTTTCGCACAAACTAAATCTTATCTACCCAGGAGAAAGCTTCTGTCAAGCGTACTGTGGATGAGTTACTCGAAAGGAACATTGTGGGCTTCATGCTGCATTAAACTGCAAAAGAAAACAAGAAAAAAAATAAGAAAAAGTCCAACTGGAATTACAATTAACCTTTAACACATAAAATCAGCCTGTATACAAATGAAAAGCCGGATACAAAAACTTACTGTTTGGACGGACACACGCGTGCAACTCCAAAGCGAGACAGGACGCCCTATCTATCAGTTAGTAGAGCAGGCCTTCAGCTCACTGCGTGTGACACTCCACCAAGGTATCCGACAGGGGGAGGCACTGTGTAATCAAACCCGCTCAACATGGCGGGTGCTATTTGAAGGGTATTGTTGCGGAACTTGTTCACTTAAAACCCCGCACATTAGGGTGGGAGGGATTTGGGTTTAAATGGCTTGCCTCGCTGTGTACCCCCCTTCAACGAACCCAGGCACACGTGAGCAGCCAATCCAAACAGTTTCGTTTTCCGCCTGGCTTTTTGAAGAAGAGCGTACGAGAACGGTTTGCGATTGTCGCTGCTCGCTTTTTGGGGCATGACGTTATAGAGCGGGATTGACTTCAGGGGGGTAGGACGATGACGTCAAGAAGTCAAGACGTGCAGAGGAAGATGAAAGCTGGATGACTTTTTCGTCAGGTGAATATTTAGGACGTGATCGTCAAGACAACTGACGCATAAGGAATTCAGTCTTGTGTATGGTGGGTTTCTGCGGAAATCTTTCATTTTGCTTTTACAAGAATCATTTACTTACCTACTGCCCGTTATACCGGTTGGGGTGTAGGGCAGCAGCGAAGGACCTCCACTCCTGTCTGTTCTGGGCGAGTCTCTGGATGGTGCCCCACGCATGGTTCAGAGTCTTCAGTTCTAAGAGTACAAGTATTGGACTACCATTTTATAATGTGCCTGGCCGGTAACCTCAAAGAAAAACATTCAGATTGGTAAGTTCCGTCTGTGGAGAAAACTCAAGGGAGGATCACCTAAAATCTTCCCAAGACATCCTAAGGAGCAGAAACCTTTGATTCCAGCAACACATGGGATCTTTGAATTTCGCATAATAGGAAGAGGAAGGCCAAAAAGAAATCATGCCCAGGACCATCAGTAACTACATACGCAACTAACTGCCTCTACAACAACCTCCAATACACACATACACACTCTCTCACACACACACACACACACACACACACACACACATACACACACACACACACACTCACACACGCACACACTCACACACACACACACACACACACACACACACACATACACACACACACACACTAATATTGATGGCATGGAGCTGCCATAAAACAAGTCAAATGAGCTGCACGCCTTAAATCGGACAAATTCCATGAAAACATGACAGCCCAAACTTCAAGTTTGTTCGTGGATTATTTAGAGTTCCTTTGGAGCCACTGCCTATTGATTCCAACAGTTCAAATAAACAAACAATTCAAACAAGGTGTTCTTAATGTTCAATGAGTGTTGTGTACTTCTGTATCAAAACCAGTATGTGGCAACTGCAGTATGATAAAAATAAATATATATATTCTAAAAAAAAAACACATTTCTGTTTTAGTCGTGATTTAGTCAAGAAAACCACACGCAACGCTGTCGCAGTATCACCAAGTATGTTCCTAACACCGTGTCTTTTCCTCTGACCTTCAAGTTACGTCACGCGGGAACGTCAGGTGCTAATCTTGTTCATTTTAGGCGCAGGTCCCTTTCTCCGCATGACAGGAGTGCCCCTAAACTCATTTCAGTCAGCGCGTTTGCCCTCCACAGCTAGCGGCGGAAAACATCGTGCTCACCAGAGTGAGAGGGAGAGAGAGAGGGGGGAAGGGGGAAGAGAGAGAGAGAGAGGGAGAGAGAGAGGGAGGAAAGAGAGGGAGAGAGAGGGGGGAAGAGAGAGAGAGGGAGAGAGAGAGGGATGAAAGAGAGGGAGAGATAGGGGTGGTGAGAGGGGGAAAGAAAGAGAGAGAGAGAGAGAGAGAGAGAGAGGGGAAAGAGAGGTGAAGGAGAGAGAGAGGGGGGAAGAGAGAGAGAGAGGGAGAGAGAGAGGGAGGAAAGAGAGAGAGAGAGAGAGGGGGGATGAGAGGGGGAAAGAAAGAGAGAGAGAGAGGGGAAAGAGAGAGGGAGAGAGAGAGAGAGGGAGAGAAAAATAATAGTGAGATGAGAAGCCTAAATGTGTGTATTACTTATTTATTAATTAATTGTGGAATGATACACTGTTTAAACCACCACCACCACCACCACCCCCACCGCCAACAACAACAATAACAACACCACCATACCACCACCACCAAGAACAACATCGACAACGACACCACGAACAATATGATCAACATCACCTACAACAACGAAATTAAAAAATATATCAGCAATAGTTAAAACTTACGCCATCACTCTGCTGATGCTCAGACTAACACCACTTCCACCACCCCCACCACCACCACCATTGACCCAGATGTTGCTCCTGCCAGTCCCCACTTTTCCAATCTTCCAATATGATTAGGTCCTTTTACTCAGGACAGACATGCTGAAGTCGATGGTCCGGTTACGCCCCTTTTTACGGCGTCGCCTTATATGACGAGGAATTAAAAAAGTGTCACTGGTAATTTTAACGTCGTCTGGTCGCCTATTATATCCAATATTCAGTCGTGGGTACCACGGTTTTGACAACATCTGCCAAATGTGGCCGTAATGGTAAAACCCGTCGCGATATAACCTTCGTGGTTGAAAACGACGTTAAACGACAAATAAAGAAAGAAAGAAAGTGGTAAAACCGGAAAGGTGGAAAAAGAGATATGGTAAAGACAAAAGAACTATGGAAAAGAAAACACAGCAAAGCAGCGAGAGTGAGAGAGAGAGAGAGAGAGAGAGAGAGAGAGAGAGAGAGAGAGAGAGAGAGAGAGAGAGAGAGAGAGGGGGGGGAGGGAGAGAGAGAGAGAGAAAGAGATAGAGATAGAGACGGAGAGACAGAGACAACGAGACGGAGAGAGACAAAGACAAAGAGACAGAAACGGAGACATGAACCAGAAAAAAAGAAGAAAATGAAAAAGGTGTCATCAGAGAGTAAACCATGGAAAGAACGACAAAGAAAATGGAGAGAGAAAAAGAGAGAAAAAGACGAAGATATGTGCTCATCCAAAATGTCCCACATGGCAATTTTGAGAGATCTTTGCACATTATGTAAAGTCCCCTCCGCCTCTCAGAACGATAACCCATGCTGCATTAACATTCAAACACGTATTCATCGGCACACAGATGGGCACACAGACAACAACAACAAGTCGCGTAAGGCGAAAATACAATATTTAGTCAAGTAGCTGTCGAACTCACAGAATGAAACTGAACGCAATGCCATTTTACTCGTAGCATCGCCAGGCCACCGCTCATGGCAAAGGCAGTGAAATTGACAAGAAGAGCGGGGTAGTAGTTGCGCTAAGAAGGATAGCACGCTTTTCTGTACCTCTCTTTGTTTTAACTTTCTGAGCGTGTTTTTAATCCAAACATATCATATCTATATGTTTTTGGAATGAGGAACCGACAAGGAATAAGATGAAAGTATTTTTAAATTGATTTGGACAATTTAATTTTGATAATAATTTTTATATATTTAATTTTCAGAGCTTGTTTTTAATCCGAATATAACATATTTATATGTTTTTGGAATCAGCAAATGATGGAAAATAAGATAAACGTAAATTTGGATCGTTTTATAAATTTTTATTTTTTTTTACAATTTTCCGATTTTTAATGACCAAAGTCATTAATTAATTTTTAAGCCACCAAGCTGAAATGCAATACCGAACCCCGGGCTTCGTCGAAGATTACTTGACCAAAATTTCAACCAATTTGGTTGAAAAATGAGGGCGTGACAGTGCCGCCTCAACTTTCACGAAAAGCCGGATATGACGTCATCAAAGACATTTATCCAAAAAAATGAAAAAAACGTTCGGGGATTTCATACCCAGGAACTCTCATGTCAAATTTCATAAAGATCGGTCCAGTAGTTTAGTCTGAATCGCTCTACACACACACACAGACACACACACACACACACACACACACACACACACACATACACCACGACCCTCGTCTCGATTCCCCCCTCTACGTTAAAATATTTAGTCAAAACTTGACTAAATATAACAAAAAAACGCCAATCCGGCAGAACGTTCAACAACCCTGACCGACAACATCTCAGACCAGGCGAGTCTGTTGAGGAGTGCAGCAGTAACTTGCACCTTTGCTTTGGGTTGCAAATGTCAAGTCTACCTAAAAACGAACACTTAGAAAGAAGAAGATGTTTTGAAATAGTTGAAAGCAGTTGCACTGAGGCTGCCTCACAGAGAACGCCTGCTCATCTCAGTGCAAGTAAAGATAGGATTTACCGCTGCGAAATCTTTACCTTCCTCTTCAAGTTATTGGAAGTAAGAGAGAGACGAAAGAAGAAACAAGTCGCGTAAGGCGAAATTACTACATTTAGTCAAGCTGTGGAACTCACAGAATGAAATTGAACGTAATCCGCCGCAAGTGCAAAAGGCAGTGAAAGTGACGAGCCTGTTTGGCGCGGTAGCGGTTGCGCTGTGCTTCATAGCACGCTTTACTGTACCTCTCTTCGTTTTAACTTTCCGAGCGTGTTTTTAATCCAAACATATCATATCTATATGTTTTTGGAATCAGGAACCGACAAGGAATAAGATGAAAGTGTTTTTAAATTGATTTCGAAAAATTGAATTTTGATCATAATTTTTAATTTTTTTAATTTTCAGAGCTTGTTTTTAATCCAAGTATAACATTATTATATGTTTTTGGAATCAGAAAATGATGAAAAATAAGATGAACGTAAATTTGGATCGTTTTATAAAAAATTTTTTTTTTACAATTTTCAGATTTGTAATGACCAAAGTCATTAATTAATTTTTAAGCCACCAAGCTGAAATGCAATACCGAAGTCCGGCCTTCGTCGAAGATTGCTTGGCCAAAGTTTCAATCAATTTGATTGAAAAATGAGGGTGTGACAGTGCCGCCTCAACTTTTACAAAAAGCCGGATATGACGTCATCAAAGATATTTATCGAAAAAATGAAAAAAATTGGCCGGGGATATCATACCCAGGAACTCTCATGTCAAATTTCATAAAGATCGGTCCAGTAGTTTACTCTGAATCGCTCTACACACACACACGCACACACACACACACACATACACACACACACACACACATACACACATACACACATACACCATGACCCTCGTCTCGATTCCCCCTCTATGTTAAAACATTTAGTCAAAACTTGACTAAATGTAAAAATAAAGGACGAGAAACAGCTCTGAGGTGGAGAGAGAGAGAGTGAGAGAGAGGGAAGTAAAATGTGTGTGTTTGCGTGTGTGTGTGTGTGTGTGTGTGTGTGTCTGTGTGTGTCTGTGTGTGTCTCGGTATGTGTGTGTGTGTGTGTGTGTGCGTGTGTATGTGTGTGTGAGAGAGAGAGAGTGAGAGGGAGAGAGCGAGAGAGTGAGAGAGAGAGAGAGAGAGAGAGAGAGAGACGAGCAGGCAGGTACAGGCAGGCAGGGACGGAGCGAGACAGAGATGGAGAGTGAGAGATAGAGAACGAAAGATACAGAAAGATAAAGAGAGGTATAGAGCGATAATGGTGTATAAATAGGACAACAATAACATACGACGGAAGAACAGAGATACAAGCAAAGGCGGAAAGGGGTAAGGGAGGAAGGTACACAAAGAAGTACGGAAGAGATCAAGAGGAAAGAAGAATGGGGGTGTATATCCAGATTTCATCGTTGTCGAAGATCTTAAAGCTGTCGTCTATCTATGACATCGACCCCAAAATCTCGAGGTCCTGGGTTCGAATCTCTGCCGAAACGTTTATTGTTTCTCCTCAATCCCTCTTGAAAATAAAGTATGCTCAGTCCTGGTCTGGGTGGCCGAGTGGTAACGCACTTGCGCTCGGAAGCGAGAGGTTGCGAGTTCCACCCTGGGTCAGGGCCTGGAATAATAGGCCGTGAAAGGTGGATGCAGCGCCTAAAGGCAGTCGATCTACTGGCCGATGTGAATGCGTGATATATTGTGTAAAAAAATCCATCTCACACAGCATTAATAGGTAACATGCGCCTTGAGTCGCCTTGATTGGTGAGATACGTGTGCGATATAAATCCTCGTAAATAATAAAGAGCAAACAGAAAGTTACCAGCGCATAAGTCAGGCGCTGAATAAAGCTGTCAAGGTCATGCGTGCAGTGTCGAAATTCAGGCCGACATCGCTGTACAGAATTCTGTACAGGATTCTCAGCCCTATCTTTTCAAACTCCTAGTCCCGGATAGTCATAAAAAGACAGAGAAAGACTCTCAAGACCATCAATAATGCTTTTGTGTATAGCTAACCTTCAAACCCAGTGAGTGGAACTCGAAATCAGTCAGGCCAGGCATTTGCCATTTCGCCGACACCCTCTCCCTTACCACCCACTCCCGCCCCGCCCTTCCAGCTTCCATCACTGCCATGATACCCCCCCCCCCCCCCCCCCGTCCCATTCACCTCTTAACACACGTACACCACCATCTCTTCGAGATCTATTTTCTAAATCCTGAAGGCTACTTGACTAGATGTAATTTCTACACATTGTGTGGAATGCAAAATTTACTGAAGTGAAAAATAAAGTGACATGCGAAACGCTTGCTTGATTTGTCAGAATAGAAATGATTACAGTTGTCCCGTGTACGCCGTATAGTAATGCACCCATCCAAGTGAATGTTCTCCACATTATCCCAGATGCAAGATGAATTCAAGACACGTACACGGGGCTGGGCCGCTATTGCGCGAATCTAACCCTAACCCTAACCCTAACCCTAATCCTAACCCTAACCCTAACCCTAAAGATTCGCGCAATAGCGGCCCCGCGCAATAGCGGGCCGACCCCACGTACACTCCTCCCTCCCGTAAAAACAGTTGGGCTGACCGTCGTAGATCTGGCCAGGCTGATAAGGCCGTCCACTCCACTTGATCACACAACTAACATCCACAGCCAGGCTGATAAGGCCGTCCACTCCACTTGATCACACAACTAACATCCACAGCCAGGCTGATAAGGCCGTCCACTCCACTTGATCACACAACTAACATCCACAGCCAGGCTGATAAGGCCGTCCACTCCACTTGATCACACAACTAACATCCACAGCCAGGCTGATAAGGCCGTCCACTCCACTTGATCACACAACTAACATCCACAGCCAGGCTGATAAGGCCGTCAGCTCCACTTGATCACACAACTAACATCCACAGCCAGGCTGATAAGGCCGTCCACTCCACTTGATCACACAACTAACATCCACAGCCAGGCTGATAAGGCCGTCCACTCCACTTGATCACACAACTAACATCCACAGCCAGGACTGGTGCCCTCTGTACACACACACACATTTATTCTATGATTTAACTTAGTGGGTTTTTTTCTCGGGAAGAAATGAGCCTTTACAAGGAGCCTGGCCTATCTTTTTGTGTAAACGGCCATGTCCACCGACACAGATCTGTGCAGGGTTTTACAAGAGATAAGAGCATCCTTCCTTCTTCTTCTTCAGCGTTCCAGAATTGTCTGGTTACGCGAGAGCTCGTTTGCCCATTTGGGTTCCCCACACTATACTCTGAGAGCATAGTCAGCTTCACTCCGCTTTCGTTGAGTAGGCATGCGGGGTATAAATTTCCCACCGAACTCCGACGGACATGGATTACAGGATCGTTTCCGTGTGCACTTGGTCTTGTGCTTGCGTGTACACACGAAGGGGGTTAAGTCACTAGCAGGTCTGCACATAAGTTGACTTGGGAGATCGGACAAATCTCCACTCTTAACCCACCAGGCGGCAGCGACCGGGATTCGAACTCACGACCTCCCGATTAGGAGGCCGACGTCTTACCACCACGCCACTGCTCCCGTCAGCATCCTTCCACTTGGAAACATACAAAAATAAACAGTATGACAACTTCCTGTGCCAAGCTGAACATGTGTGCTGAATAAATTTCGCGAACTGACATAACTAACATATAGGTATCAGTGACAAAACTAATTCAACAACAAAGAATACCCACGCAGTCGGCACAGAAAGCAAGAAGGATGTAGATTTTGGGTGTGTATGCAAATGAAAGGACGCTCGTATTTTATGTAAAACCCAGGGCGGATCAATGCTGATAGTACACGATGGTTTTATAACAAGCGGGGTATCTTTAAAAGCATGAAAATACAATAAAACTGCTTCACTGATTTCTTCGATTTTGGAAATGCAGCTGGCTTTGTTGATACGAATACGAATACGAATACGAATACTTTATTATCTCATACAGAGAAATTTCAGTGTGGTGCACATTAAAAGACAAAACAAATAATAAGACAACAGATAAAAATACCATACGAAGCATACTACACTCGCGCACGCATATGTACACTAACAGGAATAGTAACATGATTCCAAATAGGTAAATTGCCGTCAGCTTTAGCTAAAAGTTTACCGCTAAAAACTATCATTATCACAGGACTAGATATGTCATTGAACAATATTTATCACAGGACTAGTCATTCGAGGGTTATCACACTCAGCATAAGGGTGCACATCAAAGAATATAAAAAATATTCATCACAGAAATCAGTGCATATGTTCACCGGCACACATACTAGTTTTAATTAACTTAGGTATTTAAAAAGCCAATTGACTTTGGAATAAAACTGTTCTTAGTTCTGAGCGTGCGGAATCTGGGAGTGCGGAGGCGACGTCCTGATGTCATGCCAGTTTTCTCAGGCGGATAAGTCTATGGGCATTTTTCTCGTCGGAACATTGGAGATGCTCAACAAAGACGTCAATAATGCATATATGTTCGACTGAATATTATTTTTTGCGGACAACATATACGAACAACAAATTGTATTGCAATCTTCGTCTTTATCTGCGACTCTTTCTTTTGCGACTCCTCTATCTTCTCCTTATTTCTTTCTGTGTCTTAATGTGGCCTGTTTGGGGAGAAAGAAAAACACTCTGCCCTTTATCTCTCTCAGTTTTAATATCATTTGATTCCGTTCAGTATTTGTTGTTCAGTCAGTTTTAGTGCCAGTGGTTGATTCGTGGATGCAAGTGGATGATTCGTTCACATCAGCAAACCTGACTAGTAAATTAAACATAAGCTATATCGTTTTTCAGTCCAAGAATTGAATGGACGAAGGAGACAACACCAATCGAGCGGCTAGGACAAAATGCACACTCCCCTTCCCCACCAAGCACAAACGGCAAAATCCCACGTCAGTGCCAACGGAAGTAAAAATTACGCCTTATATTCTCGCTCATATAAATCTCTACATACCACACTTTATGACTCACCAGCCACCCCCTATGACATGCCCAGAACAGTATAGTTCTTAGCACGTTAAAAGCTTCATTCAAGAAAAGCACGTGCACAACAATCACCCCCGCTCCCGCCCACCCCCTACCGCTACCCCCTATTACATGCCCTTAACAGTATACAATGTAGTACATCCCACCATAGACCATTTATCCTGGACCGCCAACTAGCTCTCTCTCCGCTCTTTCTCTCTATTACGAGGTAGCGGCCTCTCGCATTTAGGAACCTACGCTTACATGGCCTTTCAGAAATCAGGGGGATGTCATATCCGGTGTCGATTGTAAACATGGACGAAGTTGCCGAGGTAAGTTCTGAAAATGCTAAAATAAACTCAGCTAAAGTGCATATGGAACATGTTTTTCGATGAGTTTTGTTAAGTTTAGTTTGGAGTTTTGGAAAATCCAGTTCATTGTCACTTCCCATTGTCACAAATAACTGGAGCGTGCTTTCTTTTCACTGTCTTCGAATCGCTGGCCTTTCAAACCGGACGCTAAGCGCCCCTGAAAGTCGAGCGTCGTAACCTCGAAGGGTCACGTGACGAGTTGGCGGTCCAGGCTATTTGGTCTATGATCACACACTTTTTCCTATCCCGAAATGCATGCCCCAGTGTAGTACTTTGCGCGTTAACCAGCTATCCCCAAATGTGACATGCCCCAGTGTAGTACTTTGCGCGTTAACCAGCTATCCCCAAATGTGACATGCCCCAGTCATAGACCATTTATCCTGGACCGCCAACTAGCTCTCTCTCTCTGCTCTTTCTCTCTATTACGAGGTAGCGGCCTCTCGCATTTAGGAACCTACGCTTTCATGGCCTTTCAGAAATCAGGGGGATGTCATATCCGGTGTCGATTGTAAACATGGACGAAGTTGCTGAGGTAAGTTCTGAAAATGCTAAAATAAACTCAGCTAAAGTGCATATGGAACATGTTTTTCGATGAGTTTTGTTAAGTTTAGTTTGGAGTTTTGGAAAATCCAGTTCATTGTCACCTCCCATTGTCACAAATAACTGGAGCGTGCTTTCTTTTCACTGTCTTCGAATCGCTGGCCTTTCAAACCGGACGCTAAGCGCCCCTGAAAGTCGAGCGTCGTAACCTCGAAGGGTCACGTGACGAGTTGGCGGTCCAGGCTATTTGGTCTATGATCACACACTTTTTCCTATCCCGAAATACATGCCCCAGTGTAGTATTTTGCGCGTTAAGCCAGCTATCCCGAAATGCATGCCCCAGTGTAGTACTTTGCGCGTTAACCAGCTATCCCCAAATGTGACATGCCCCAGTCATAGACCATTTATCCTGGACCGCCAACTAGCTCTCTCTCTCCGCTCTTTCTCTCTATTACGAGGTAGCGGCCTCTCGCATTTAGGAACCTACGCTTACATGGCCTTTCAGAAATCAGGGGGATGTCATATCCGGTGTCGATTGTAAACATGGACGAAGTTGCCGAGGTAAGTTCTGAAAATGCTAAAATAAACTCAGCTAAAGTGCATATGGAACATGTTTTTCGATGAGTTTTGTTAAGTTTAGTTTGGAGTTTTGGAAAATCCAGTTCATTGTCACCTCCCATTGTCACAAATAACTGGAGCGTGCTTTCTTTTCACTGTCTTCGAATCGCTGGCCTTTCAAACCGGACGCTAAGCGCCCCTGAAAGTCGAGCGTCGTAACCTCGAAGGGTCACGTGACGAGTTGGCGGTCCAGGCTATTTGGTCTATGGCCCCAGTGTAGTATTTTGCGCGTTAAGCCAGCTATCCCCAAATTCATGCCCCAGTGTAGTACTTTGCGCGTTAAGCTTCATTCAAGAAAAGCATGCACGTGCACAACCATCACCCCCACACACACACACACACACCCACCCACACACCCCCTCCCGCTATCCACCAAAACGCCGGATCCCATATCAGTGTCAGTGACATACACCTAATACAAGTCCATTTTCCTGCCCAACGGAGCGAACCAAATGGCCAGCCACGGGGCTAATAATGCCTCATAATGCCCATCTCACAGCCCACCGGTGGCCGGAAAGCCAGCCAGTTCGCGTCTTGAGCGAGCCCACGGCTCACAGCAGTTTCCGGGTGATACAGGTTCCGTATCAGCTTCTGTTGGTTTCATCTTTATACGGAAGATATTTTTCACCATCGGCATCGTCGGAACACATTGTGACTCAAGCTTCTTAGTTTTTCTGAAAGAAGGTAAGTGAAAAATGCAGGTTATAGTCTTGTTTTCTTAATGTTCTTTTTGCAATAATTGTATATATTATTCAACTCCTTAGTTTGTCTTTGCTGTGTTTTTGAAATATATGTTCACGCATGATTCAGATTTATAGTCTCGGCATTTGTGGATGCTTTTGCACTATTCGTTTCTTACACACTTTGATTTTTATTATCGAAAAAATGTTTAAAAAAATGTGTTCATAAAAAAAATAGCAATGAAGAAAACAAGTAAACTCACAACAAATGAAAAGAAAGAGAAAAAGAATGAAAGAAGAAAATGAGGACAGCACATTAAATGTCTAAATTGTATAAGTCTCCTGTTTACTTTCTATTTTGATGCAAATGATGCAAACACAAGCCTATGTATAGCAGGTACTCAAGTTTTATTTATATAATAAGAAAAGGATATATATTACCCGCAGGCAAGGCCCTTTTTTCTTGGGGACGTGGGGGGGGGGGGGGGGGGGCTTGCAAAGCCTAATTGCAAATCAACGTACACATTTTGTTCCTCAATAGAACAATCTAATACTACACACTCAGGGGCGGATTGGGGGGGGGGGGTTACAGGGGTTCCCCCCCCCCCCGGCTGTCCAAAAAAAATTAATACTAACTTTAAAAGAAATAATGAGTGGCTGCTGACACCAGTCGATCATGTTTAAAATCAAGGATAAGCCATACATTTTTCATAAAATAGCTAAAACTCTACAGGTTGTAACCCCCCCCCCCCCCCCCCCTCTGGCTTAACTGCTCCGCCCCTGACACTGATAAGGCGAAAAGTTCCTTCAACAAATCTTTTATTACGTGTTCACGTGTCCTATACTCAAAACCTCCTCCTCTAAAAACCAAACCCATTGCTCTGTTCCAGTCATATAAATAATGCATCATATTGGTGACATATTATATTTTCCATGGCTGGCAGCGCGGGGTTATTAAATGAAAGTTCTGAATTAGTATCGATTTCGACGTCTTTGCTGTCCCTAAGGCTTTTTTATTAAAACATTTACCGAACATCATGCTGAAAAAGTGAACATTTGATATTGCCTTTGAGTATGCTTCACGACGTTTAGTTGAACTTCGCTTTTTGTTGAGAAAAAAAAGAATTTAATAAGTGAGTAAAAAAGCGAATAAACAGTGCGTCATTATCGATAGCCGCGGCTATTTAAAAGGAAGATACACAGATAGATAAATAGATGGATCGAAATATGGTTGAATAGAGGAGATAGATGGAGAGATTCACAGGTACACGAATGGATGGACAGACAGACAGACAGACAGACAGACAGACTGAAGTCTATGACATATAGATAGCTAGACAAAGATAGATAGATAGATAGATAGATAGATAGATAGATAGATAGATCAATAGATCGATCGATAGATAGATAGATAGATAGATAGATAGATAGATAGATAGATAGATAGATAGATAGATAGATAGATAGATCGCATAAATAAATAACCATATAGATTGATAAACAGATAGATATAGATTAACATATGCTAAAAAAGCTACAGCAATATTTTTACTGAGGTTTACAAAACACCGTATCCATCCGTATATAAGTTACTTTGTAGTGATTCTCAGGCAAGCTGCACGTGCAAGCAGCCGGCTTGAGACAGTGCCACAGCCCTACAATAAGCTTGACAGTGACGTGGGCCATTAGCCCGCTGATTGGACGGCTCACACCGCGTGCTGACGCGTCTTAATCACGTGCGACAGAGGCGAGTGCTCTTTGTCGCCAAAGGCATATGGCGAGTGTTTTTGTCGCCTCGCTAAAGACGAACAGGCAACTCACGCGGGCCCGCATCTAAGGAGTTAATTAATGAAGTTTGTGTGTGGGTGCCGAGCTTTTCTCAGCTTCTGTCTTTGTTTTAGGAGAGAGGAAAGAGGGAGACGGAAAAAAAATGAAGAAGAAGAAGGGGCGAGGGGAGAGTTTTAAGGAAAACGAAAGAAGCCTCGTTCTGTGTTTGCGAAACAGCCACACCATTTTTTTTAAAGGACGGTATTTGTGGTGTTCTTACACCATGATCAGAAATCTAAACTGAGACAAATGGAAATAGACAGATTTTTCATGTTAACAAAACGCATGTATTGGGGAAGAAACATGAGACCAAAGAGAGGCAAACTTGTAAATCTTTCCTGAAGAAATCCAAAAGGACTCTTAGGGCATATCATTGTTGCTGCTGGTTTGATAAACTGCGACCGTTTTCATCGATTCCAGGAAATATCTTTTGATTTTTAAATAAGTCTAAAAATGTCAAAAAATGTCACGTCCGGTGCAGACGATTTTCAGTGCCGTTACATGATAACTTCACAATAACGACTGAAAACAAAAGAAGAATGCATGGTAAGTTATGGTAAGTTATTTAGGTAAGCGCTTCAACAATTGGTTTAAACTGTTTTATTCATTTGTGCATTATTTACAAAAAACGCATATTGAGTAAACAACAACAAGCATAATGCTTATAGTGGTGTTTACAGTTAGAAAATTACATATAAATGGCGGCTATTGTACAGTTTAAATGAAGAGCAAGCCAAAGGTGTTCATGGAAGT
>NC_090256.1:37126851-37176545 GCF_037325665.1 Littorina saxatilis
CACGACACCAAGATACAATACAATACAATAAAAACAAAAGAGAACACAATGCAATACAACTTGATTGTCTGATTGAGAGTAGGCTTATTATATAGAAGCAGAACTGTTTCTTTTTAATCAGTAAATAGGTGTATATGGATGCCAGCATCTTGCGTTCTCATGCTTGATCTATTTGTGTTCGTGTCTGTGCTTGCTTGCAGTGTTCGCGGTGTCTCAGACTTTCGTCCCGCTATTGTTGGCCAGGGGGGTACAGGGCCTGGGTTCTGCAGCTTCCTCCATAGCAGGTTAGCGTCTTTGATTTACTCTCTCTCTACCTCTCTCCCCCTCTCTCTCTGTCTCTGTTTCTCTGTCTATCTGTCTCTCTCTGTCTGTCTGTCTGTCTGTCTGTCTCTCTGTATCTGTCTATGTCTTTGTCTCTGTCTCTGTCTCTCTCTCTCTCTCTCTTTCTCTCTCCCTCTGGCTGGCTGTCTCTCGGTGTCTCTGTCTCTGTCTCTGTCTCTCCCTCTCTCTCTCTCTCACTCTCTTCCCCTCTCTCTCTCTTTCTCCCCCTCTTTCTCCCTTTCTCTCTTTCTCTCCCTCTCTCTCCCCCTCTCTCTCTCCCTCTCTCTTTGTCTCCATCTCTCTCTCCCCTCTTTCTCCCTCTCTCTATCCCTCTCTCTCTCTCTCTCTCTCTCCCTCTCTCTCTCTCTCTCTCTCTTTCTCTCTCTCTTTCTCGTGTAAAGCTCTCTTTCTCGTGTAAAGCTCTCTTTAGTTTTAAATCCACAAACGTTCCAACATTCAGAATAAAAGATCCAGAATGGTAAGTTATTGGAACGTGTACTTTATGACAAAACGAAATATTACATGTTATGTTTTGTTTTGTCATAAATCAAACGTCCTGTAATTTACCATTTTGTTTTTATAACCAATTCTCTTTAGACTTAATTCTAAAAATGTTGACCACTATCCACAGCCATTTGGTGAATGTGCAGTCTTTAGGCACTTTAGGTGTGTTTGTATGTGTGTGTGTGTGTGTGTGTGTGTGTGTGTGTTTGTGTGTGTGTGTGTGTGTGTGTGTGTGTGTGTGTGTGTGTGTGTTCGTGTGTGTGTGTGTGTGTGTGTGTGTTTGTATGTGTGTGTGTGTGTGTGTGTCCCCGATGTTTAGGTGTGTGTTAATTTATGTTATACATCGTCGTAACTTCATATGAGAAGGACGAAAAATCAAGTCTTCATTATCATTAGCATCGTTACTATCATATGATTTTTGTCCAACAGGAATGAGCCTGGTGGCAGAGCGTTACCCTGACGACAGGGGTCGCAGCAAAGCGATGGGCATCGCCATGGGAGGCGCCGCCGTTGGAATTCTATGTAAATAGTATATTTAATTTAATACACATTATATCAACAGTTGCAAATGATTAAACAATGTACAGACACAGTCGATCAATTTGTTTTGTGATTATGACCTTGTAGGGGGAACGTTCGACCTGTCGCATTGCGGTTTAGAATCAATAAGGGTTTCCATCGTAGTTGTCAATACGGCTAAATTCCTTAGTCTTACCCCTTAACCTTTGCGAAACAAAGATCAGATAAGTTGGAAAGTATAATTACCAGTTAAGCGTCTTTATATTACACGTTGTTCCTCTGGCATGGCATTCGTTTCTATCCGTTTTACAGTTACTTATTGTTGGTATTTTCACTTTATTGTGAAAGTGTGTGAGTTTGTTTGTTTGTTTGTGTCTATACAGGTTTCTGTTTTTTTGTATCACACGTTTGCCTATTTCGTAAAAGACAAATGTCACGATAGTTAAAATAAATATTTCGCCCTGCAGTCCGGACTGACGATCTAACAGTGAACGACAAGAAGAAGAAAATAATGTGTCTATGGTTTCAGTTGGCTACCCGTATGGCGGCTTCATGTACACGTTTGTGGGCAAGGTGACGCCTTTCCTCATCATCAGTGCCCTGACCTTGCTTGACCTTGGTGAGGCATTCAATTAAACAAAAATTGTATATAAGTGTTTGCGCGTGGGTCATCTGTCAGATATTGTATGGTAATGTATCATTTCTAAACTGCGGAAAAATGACTGGGGGATAGGGTTCTTCGGCTTTCTGAAATTAAATGCATTGAACATCTTGTAAGTGTAGTACTTAAAAAGCTTTGAATATGCTGATACATTTTTCTTAGTTTTGATGGACAGGATATTCCTGCAGCTAAGGGAAAAGTGAATGTTGTGTGTGTGTGTGTATGTGTGTGTGTGTGTGTGGGGGGGGTGTTTGTGTGTGTATGTGTGTATGTGTGTGTGTGTGTGTGTGTGTGTGTGTGTGTGTGTGTGTGTGTGTGTGTGTGGGTGTGTGTGTGTGTGTAAGTGTGTGCTTTAGGACAATGCTGTGTTAATCGTTGGCTTATTTTTCTACCCAGTGTTCCAGTTCTTTGTACTTGGGCTTCAACCAAAGGAAGGGGTAAGTGCATCGACTCTTAACTGACAAAGAATAATAAGCATGATTTTCTAAGGTAACACAGATACCATGACTAATCTGTAAGAGTTTAAACAAACACATTTTGGCTCGATGTGCTATTTGCTTGCCGTATCTGTTAAACTGCATATCTTCAGTACACACTGTTTGTTTTGTTAAACGCCGTGCTATTGTAAAATGTCTTTAATCATAATCAAGATGTTTTCGCATCAATATAAGAACATATTTTTTCCCATACATTTCTACAATTCTTTTCAGACTTTAAAGACTAGTCATTTCATACATTGTCAGAGTGTTGATGTTGTTGTTCGACGTTTTCAAATCGCTCCATTTTAGTTGTTTCTGTTGGTGTTGTTACATCGTCTTTTCATTAGTACCAGTCACTCACTGAAAATATCATGCACAGGACTTCAAGATTACTGAACATTACTCTATTTTTCAGGCCGCCACAAAATTCACTCCTTTACATATCCTCTTGCGGGACCCTTACATTTTGGTTGCCTCTGGTGAGTGGTGTTGTCCGTCATTCAACCTTTCAATTTAAATTAGTTTAGTGATTTGGAGTTACCTTGATGTGTGTGTGTGTGTGTGTGTGTGTGTGTGTGTGTGTGTGTGTGTGTGTGTGTGTGTGTGTGTTTGAGAGAGAGAGAGAGTTTGAGTCTGTCTATAATGATAAGAATAAGGATAAGATGTCATTTAGTCCTGTGCAGTTACTCTCATGGAAATTCGGACTGCTTTCTCCCTGGGGAAAGTGGGCGGGGATGTAGCTCAGTCAGGGCGGGGATGTAGCTCAGTCAGGGCGGGGATGTAGCTCAGTCGGTAGCGCGCTGGATTTGTATCCAGTTGGCCGCTGTCAGCGTGAGTTCGTCCCCACGTTCGGCGAGAGATTTATTTCTCAGAGTCAACTTTGTGTGCAGACTCTCCTCGGTGTCTGAACACCCCCGTGTGTACACGCAAGCACAAGACCAAGTGCGCACGAAAAAGATCCTGTAATCCATGTCAGAGTTCGGTGGGTTATAGAAACACGAAAATACCCAGCATGCTTCCTCCGACAGCGGCGTATGGCTGCTTAAATGGCGGGGTAAAAACGGTCATACACGTAAAAGCCGTGGGAGTTTCAGCCCATGAACGAACAAACAAACTGAGGAAAGTAAGCTATACAGTCCGGCGCTACCCATTTTTTTCTGCATGCTTGTATTCATATTTCGGGTTCTTTATCGTGCGCATGCGTGCACACGGGGGTGTTCGGACAACGAGGTGACACAAAGTTGACTGTGGGAAATAAATCCCTTGCCGAATGTGGGGATCGAACCCACGCCGTTAGCGACAACTGGTTTTGAAGTAAGCGCCGCTAACGACTGAACTACCCCCCCCCCCCCCTCAATCCTCCCCCTATATGTCTATGTGTGTTTATGCCAATGACAATGTATATATATCTGTGTGTCCACCAGGCGCCGTGATGCTGACCACGATGTCCATGGCGGTGCTGGAGCCCACTGTACCTCTGTGGGTCATGAAAACCATGCATGTGGAAAAGTGGCAACTTGGTAAGACAACATACGACAGTCTTGTTCCCAGACACAGAACCCAGACCCCAAACTCTCTCTCTCTCTCTCTCTCTCTCTCTCTCTCTCTCTCTCTCTCTCTCTCGCTCTCTGTCTCTGTCTGTCTCTGTCTCTCTCACACACACACACACACACACACACACACACACACACACACACACACACAAACACACACACACACACACACACACACATACAAACACAGACATACATATCATTAAATCAAAATATGTCAGTTGGACCTGCATTCAAGATATCTATGGTCACTATGTCCTGGCCGCAAAAAAATGTGTTTCAAAAGACAGCAGTCACGTCAAAGATATTGGACATTCGACCGGCCTTGGGACAGAACTATTGCGTCAGATCAAAAAGTATGGGTAACTGACCAAAGACCGAGGCCAGGGAACAATACTGATACGATACGATACTATACGATGAGATGGTTAGATAACTTACATTAGAAAAGGTAACCATAATGTCCCTGTTCATTTTAACATTAAGGTGGAAAATGATATTTCAGCACCACATCCAGCCATACAGGCAACAAACACACACCATGTTGAAATATTACACTATGCAGTGCATGGTCTTTGTGGATGGAAATATATCTAATTGTTGTACCTGTTTATCATGGGGGAATTGTCATCAAGGTAATCTTTGGGGCGGTAGTTTAGTTTTGGAAGAAAGACAGGCCTTGCAGTCCGGAAATCACGGTACTTGTTTGAATAATCATCAAGTTCAACATGTTTTAATAGCTGTTTCTACAGATTAAAATCGCAACAATTATCATTATGCCAACCAACGAAACTATATGACATAAGATCATAATGACAGTTGTGATGAAACCACGTGATTATACCCATACCAAACTCGTAATAACTAAACCACGACGAAAATCAACAACACTTGAAGTGTTGAGGGGAAAAAAATCGGAAATGCAGAATTTTTAATTAAAACAATACTTTCACAGGACTGGTGTTTCTGCCTGACAGTATTGGATACCTGATTGGAACCAACTGCTTTGGTCTCGTCGCGCGTCGCGTGGGAAGGTAAGCAGTACAAACATGCTAATCCTCTTCTCAAAGACTTTGTACGCATTCCTTTCTTGCAAACTATAGTCAATTTAATGGGCCAAAGGGCACTCAAATAATTACCCCAAAACTCTTTTTTTTCGATTTTTCTTTTGGGCGATCCAAATGTACCGCCCTAAATGTACGTCTTCCGATAAGCATAATTTATGGCATTACCTTGTATTTTGTTGCTTGAGCTCCGAAGTTTCCGAACTAAATCTGACTTCTGTACTGTGAAAAGTCGTCCACACTTTCTGTCTGCCACAACTGTGAATATCACTCTTCCCTTTTGGATAAAAAAAAAAGAACAGGCAAAGAGAAAGAGAAGGAAGTTGGCGAGAGATAAAATAAAAGTGTTCACATTTACAAACACAGACATTTTGACCGTTGCATGCATTAATAAATCCTGAATAGATATGAGATGATTACAAATGAAGTAGGTTTCACTTCACTTGTAATCTCTGTGTTGCAGATGGATCTGCACATTGGCCTGTATCCTGCTCATTTCGGTCTGCCTTGTCTGTGTAAGTCATCTGACGCTTTTCTGTGGCTGGGCCGTGTGTTTGGCCTCAATACACGTAGCCACTGCATGGTCGGCACAGGCAAGCGATCATAGCGGAAGTGATTTCCGATGTGTATAATTTTTTTGAAGTGAAGAGATTTTTATCTTTGAATGTAAAGAGCCTTTACTTTTTTTCTTTTTCTTTTTAAACAGAAATGAGCTTCAAACCGAGCGGACAGCTCACAAAACACACATCGGAATTCATTGTAACTGTGCCGTCTGTGATCGCGTGTCACAAGTGATCAATCACAATGTGTGTATCGCTGTTTTTGAAGGGATTCAACTCTACTACGTCCACACAAAAAAACCTTCATATACATTTCCGAAGTCCGTCGTTTTAAGACAGTAATACCTTGGTACTAGAACTGATTTGAAAGACCATGCAGAAACCGTGTCCAAACCATAGCAGCCGCCTCGATCTTTAAAAAGTCTGTTCAAGTTGAGCTACGCCATCAGCTAAAAAAAATACAAACTAAACAAGACTTAGTGTATAAAGTATTAGAAAACGAGCCAAACAAACGGCTACCCGTTTTTTGCCCCCGGCGCCCTAGTTTCCACCACTCGCAGATGTGTCCTTGTACTTTCGCACGTTTGCAAAAAGGAGTCCAATTTGTAAGTCATCTCACGGACACATTAGACTAATCCCAAATTGTTTTTCGGACTGGACACAGACTGTAGGACGTTACGCGTTTGTGTAGGTGGGGGGTATAGTAAAGGGTAGCGGTAGGAGTGTAAAAGTGTTGACTTTTGACTTAGCGTTTTTTACGCCGACTGCGTTGTTTGCGGTGGGGTAGCGTCACCTGCTAGCGTGGCTTACATACTTACACAGGTAAAGGGTGTCTGTCTATGTGTGAGGGTTCGTGTTGGGAGTGTAGCTAGTACTTTTGGCCTTAAAGTGATCACTTTCTCTGCCTTACAGTAAGCTTTTTCAATTTGCTCAAACACTGCAGTGTTTGGGTTTGGGGTTGGAATGTTATTATCTCTCAGTAGAAAACCTTAAAGAAAAAGTAGTACTACTATGTATTTGAAATCCCGCTTCATGCATAGACGTCAGGAAGTTGTGTCCAGAAACATCGTTGACACTGATTTGATTTACATTGACAAACCAACCAACAAACAATATACAGGCAAATTTCATGGAAAATTCAGTTGTGTAGCTCTCTTCAGCTTATTCTGTGTACAAAACAAAAAGCTGAGAAGCCGTGACTATAAATATATAGTGAGACTGATTTTTGTAATCAACTTACTTGAATACCTTGAAGCCTTCACATTCTAGTTTATTGATCCAGTGACATCCCGCAAACATGTATTTCTGAATGTGTTCATTGTTCGGGATGCAGTGTCACCAGGATATAACCATTACAGATCAGCTGTTTAACTCCTTGGTCGGTTGTTTGTTTTTTTGAGTGGTGAAAGATGTTTTTTGCGGTGATATGGACTCTTTTTTAATGTATTTTTTATAATAGAGAAAACGACTTTAGAATGGTTGAGAAACTCACACGTGTTACTGCAAGCACAAGACCAGTTCCGCACGGATAAGATCTATGTCAGTGTTAGGTGGGTTATTCATGTAGGAACACGAATAAAATTATACCATTAATGCATCCCCCGAAGGCGGCGTACGGCTGCCTAAAAGGCGAAGTAAAAACTGTCATACTCGTACAAAAACGTGGAAGTTTCAGCCAATGAACAAAGAAGGAAGAAGATGTTAGAAAACTCAAAAAGGCTTCAAAGCTTTTAAAGCTTTGATCCTTTTGCGAGGAGGACAAATAAACAAAACCCCAGCTACAGCACATTGAGTGCTAGAAACTACACTGAAAAGGCAACGTCTGCACATCTACTTTGTATCTGGCAAATGGAGATGGTGTTGTACGTGTGTGTGTGTGTGTGTGTGTGTGTGTGTGTGTGTGTGTGTGTGTGTGTGTGTGTGTGTGTGTGTGTGTCCACGATTCTGAAACTGATCCCATACATAACGAACAACGTACTGTCAATATAATGCAAAGTTTATCTTTTTCAGCTTCCGTTTGCAAATGAAGTCCCGCAACTCATTCTGCCCCATCTTGGACTTGGTCTGGGATTAGGTCAGAACTACTCAACTTAGTATAGTAGACAGACAGTTTCTCTATCTCTTGTCTGTCTGAGTGTCTGTGTCTATCTCTGTGCCTGTATCTCTTTGTATTTATGGCATTGGATTTTTTTTCTCGAATTTCTAATTTCAATTAAGGAAATGCTTTTCTTCTTCTTCTTCTTCTTCTTCTTCTTCTTCTTCTTCTTCTTCTTCTTCTTCTTCTTCTTCTTCTTCTTTCGGTAGTAGTCATGGTCTTTTGTGTTGTGTTTATTTCTCTTGTTTTGCCTCAATATTTATTGCAGGTTTCCCTCCTAAACTCCTCCATTTGTATTGTAACCTTGGAATCCGCCAAAATCAGTGCGTCCTTAACTGTACGCTTACATGTCTCTGTGAAAACATCATTTGTAACGAATATTCTGAATAAAATCATGTTGAAAATAAATGCTCCCAGTAAGAGTTGCATGATATAGGCTTACCGCATACAAATTAATAAACACGTACGGCCACTCAGTGATCTTTACTGTAAGCAAAACTTTCAAGCGCAAAACAGATCCCAGGCAGCTGGCCCCAGAGTACTGTTTTTTTACCCCAATCTTATTTTGCATGTGTCGGCCATTTTCCTCCCACGCCGACGCCCCCACAAAGGCAATACAACTTAATTCGAAGAGTGGACTGAATACTAACGTAGAACCTGGAGGTTTAGTACTTTTTGGTACAGATTTGCACCTATACGAGATTTCGCAATGACGTCAGTCCTTCCATCTCTTCTGCAAAGTACTGAAAGTGTTTCTGAGCACAGGAAACGTTTTTATATTTGTTTGTGTCGGACCCCCCCCCCCCCCCTCTCTGAATTGTTAGGCTTTTGTTTTTTTCTTGCAGTTGTTAATAAGATTGTTTGGGAAAGAGAAGACCCGGAAAAAATCTCAAAATTGGCCAAGGTCGAATTTTTGAAGCCTGTTGAAAGTTTATTTAAAAAATTGTTTAGTTTGCATTTGACAATTGTTTGGACGTGTGTGTGTGTGTGTGTGTGTGTGTGTGTGTGTGTGTGTGTGTGTGTGTGTGTGTGTGTGTGTGTGAGAGCGAGTGCGTGTGTTTGTGTATGTCTGCGAGCGTGAGCATGTATGTGCGTGTGGGTGTGTGCGCGCGCCTGTATATGTTATATATATTTACGTGTGTTAAACAGGCATAACGGACGCCGCAGTGATGCCGCTCCTGGCTCTGCTGGTGGACACACGTCACGACTCGTTCTACGGCTGTGTCTACGCCATCGTGCAGCTCGCCGTCTGCCTCGCCTACTCTGTGGGTTAGTTCCCCTTCTTTTGCATTTATGACGCAAATGTTTATGTTATGTTTTCAGACATAAATATTGTCTTACTGTGGCTTTTTATATTTAGTCAAGTTTTGACTAAATATTTTAACATCGAGGGGGAATCGAAACGAGGGTCGTGGTGTATGTGCGTGTGTGTGTGTGTGTGTCTGTCTGTCTGTGTGTGTGTGTAGAGCGATTCAGACTAAACTACTGGACCGATCTTTATGAAATTTGACATGAGAGTTCCTGGGTATGAAATCCCCGAACTTTTTTTTCATTTTTTTGATAAATGTCTTTGATGACGTCATATCCGGCTTTTCGTGAAAGTTGAGGCGGCACTGTCACGCCCTCATTTTTCAACCAAATTGGTTCAAATTTTGGTCAAGTAATCTTCGACGAAGCCCGGACTTCGGTATTGCATTTCAGCTTGGTGGCTTAAAAATTAATTAATGACTTTGGTCATTAAAAATCGGAAAATTGTAAAAAAAAAATAAAAATTTATAAAACGATCCAAATTTACGTTCATCTTATTCTCCATCATTTGCTGATTCCAAAAACATATAAATATGTTATATTCGGATTACAAACAAGCTCTGAAAATTAAATATATAAAAATTATTATCAAAATCAAATTGTCCAAATCAATTTAAAAACACTTTCATCTTATTCCTTGTCGGTTCCTGATTCCAAAAAACATATAGATATGATATGTTTGGATTAAAAACACGCTCAGAAAGTTAAAACAAAGAGAGGTACAGAAAAGCGTGCTATCCTTCTTATAACTATTAGCGCAACTACTACCCCGCTCTTCTTGTCAATTTCACTGCCTTTGCCATGAGCGGTGGACTGACGATGCTACGAGTATACGGTCTTGCTGAAAAATGGCATTGCGTTCAGTTTCATTCTGTGAGTTCGACAGCTACTTGACTAAATATTGTATTTTCGCCTTACGCGACTTTTTTTTTTTTAATCAAACACAAAGATTTAGTCACTTCATTCTAACCATTGTCTCACCCGCACACCGGCTGCACGCACCGGCTGCACGTACCGCCGCACGCACGCACGCACCGTCGCACGCACTCACACACACACAGCTTATTTAATGATTTCTGTCTTACAATTTTTAATGTCCTTTTTCTTTTAACAAAATTATCAAATGAAGACTTTTTATTATCCGGGTACTAAGTGTTTCTGAATCTAACACAAAGTGTAACTCATATTCTGATCACTGTCTCATAAGCAGAGTAACAGCTATTATTTCCCCCTCTGCTTCTTTACCTCTGTAAACTTGTAGAGCTAGTTATTTTTCGATAATGACCCAGCAACCAAACAAATAACGACCCAGCAACAGCCTGAATCCTCGATAGTGCAATGGGTTGAGAAGTTGTTCTGTTTCGGTACTACTTTTTGCGACTGAAAAGGTGACGAACGCTCTAATGTACGAAGTATACATCTCTGGAGCAAACAATACAAACATACCGCATTTAAATTAACAACTACAGGCCTGAACACATGAATCTCCATATAAAATCCATGAGTTCGGTTGTTTTCTGAATCTAGATCTGCCGTGCTCAAACGTTCATCACAAGCAATTTCACAAGGCAAGTAACTCATACTTTGTCTAGCGACAAGAGTAGTTCCCCTTCTTTTCACTCAGTTTCTTCGACAACAGACTGCAATCCGACGGTCAGTTTTCAACAATATTTCATTTAATAAACAGATCACACGCAACCAAATGCACACATCTCATCAATTTAAACAACATAAAGCGGTTTCATACACTATTTTTTCCCAGAAAACTGAACTTCATACAGTTTTTAACGTTGGAACACGGGTGCAAAAGTTCGTCTGCTAGTCCCATTTGACGAAAGAACATTATCCTAAGCGATACCAAAACATATACAGAACACACAATATCTGCCTTTGCCGCCACAGCAGAATAACAGCATATCTGTGTACTTGATTTTAGTCCAAAATAGGAAAACTGACAAGAAGTGTTAACAGAATGGAATGATTTGCACGGATCTATACAACCGCGCATTAATCGATCGCCTGCGCAGGTTGACTGGTTGAGTGAATAGGATTCGATCAAACTTTCGCAAAAAAACTCCTCTTTTCTTTGAATAACTGAAGAAAGGAGGAATAAAGAGGTTACACACCTCGTCTCAGTGATTATAAAAAATAATGGTCTCAGTTCGCGGTCATGAAAAAGCTCGCTAAAGCTCGCATTTTTCATGATCCGCTAACTTCGACCATTATTTTTAATAATCACTGAGACTCGGCATGTAACCTCTACATGTTATGGTTTCTGTCCTGAATATGTTTTACTGTTCCTTTATTCTTTGACGGAATGAACAAAGGAAGACTTTTGGTGATCCAGGTACTAAGCGTTTCTGAATCTTACATACAGTTATGTCATTTTATTGTGATCACTGTCTCATGCGCAGACTCACACACACACGCAGGTTACATGCCGAGTCTCAGTGATTATTAAAAATAATGGTCGAAGTTAGCGGATCATGAAAAATGCGAGCTTTAGCGAGCTTTTTCATGACCGCGAACTGAGACCATTATTTTTTATAATCACTGAGACGAGGTGTGTAACCTCTTTATTCCTCCTTTCTTCAGTTATTCAAAGAAAAGAGGAGTTTTTTTGCGAAAGTTTGATCGAATCCTATTCACTCAACCAGTCAACCTGCGCAGGCGATCGATTAATGCGCGGTTGTATAGATCCGTGCAAATCATTCCATTCTGTTAACACTTCTTGTCAGTTTTCCTATTTTGGACTAAAATCAAGTACACAGATATGCTGTTATTCTGCTGTGGCGGCAAAGGCAGATATTGTGTGTTCTGTATATGTTTTGGTATCGCTTAGGATAATGTTCTTTCGTCAAATGGGACTAGCAGACGAACTTTTGCACCCGTGTTCCAACGTTAAAAACTGTATGAAGTTCAGTTTTCTGGGAAAAAATAGTGTATGAAACCGCTTTATGTTGTTTAAATTGATGAGATGTGTGCATTTGGTTGCGTGTGATCTGTTTATTAAATGAAGTATTGTTGAAAACTGACCGTCGGATTGCAGTCTGTTGTCGAAGAAACTGAGTGAAAAGAAGGGGAACTACTCTTGTCGCTAGACAAAGTATGAGTTACTTGCCTTGTGAAATTGCTTGTGATGAACGTTTGAGCACGGCAGATCTAGATTCAGAAAACAACCGAACTCATGGATTTTATATGGAGATTCATGTGTTCAGGCCTGTAGTTGTTAATTTAAATGCGGTATGTTTGTATTGTTTGCTCCAGAGATGTATACTTCGTACATTAGAGCGTTCGGAACTTTTCAGTCGCAAAACGTAGTACCGAAACAGAACAACTTCTCAACCCATTGCACTATCGAGGATTCAGGCTGTTGCTGGGTCGTTATTTGTTTGGTTGCTGGGTCATTATCGAAAAATAACTAGCTCTACAAGTTTACAGAGGTGAAGAAGCAGAGGGGGGAATAAGTCGTGTTTTAGGAATGTGTCACTTGATATCTCCAACAATGATCTACTTTCAGGACCATCTATGGCAGGAATTATCGTAAAAGCGGTAGGATTCCCTTGGTGAGTGTTACGTCTATTAATAGCATTTTGTGCCAGCAAACACACCGATAGGCAAATGACAGTACGGGGTCCTGTCTCAAAAGAGTTGTACATACTGATATTAATTTGGCCTTAAGCCTTTGTGAAGTCAACTGCGGGCTCAGCTAGTGAGTAACGTGAAAGCAGTTGGAAAATTCCATTGTAAAATGGGTGACACATAGCAGGTGTACCGAAAATGGTACAGGAGTACCGTTTACAAAGTGACGTGCTTTTCACATGCCAAAGATGTTTCTGATGATGATGACGATGAAGAGGATGATGATGACGACGATGATGGAGAAGAATTTATTAAGATGAACATGCTGATGCGTGATATGTTTACGACGATGATGATGTTGACAATGAAGATGACCGATGAAAATGAATAATTTGTTAGGTTGTACAGGCTGATGCGTGGTATGTTCACGACGATGATTATGATGATGATGATGATGATGATGACGACGACAATGAAGATGAACGATAATGATGACTAACTTGTTTAGATGAACATGCTGATGCGTGGTATGTTCACGACCATGACTATGACGATGACGATGACCGAGGATGATAAATAATTTGTTTAGATATACATGCTGAGGAGTGGTATGTTTACGACGATGATGATGATGATGATGATGATGATGATGATGATGATGAACGATGATGATGAATAGTGTGTTTGGATGTACAGGCTGATGCGGGGTATGGCCATCATCAACATCATCTTCTGCCCTTTCTGTGTGCTGCTGAAGCAGGCTCCTGTCGCCACCGATGAAGGGGTTAGTATCTTCTTCTTCATTTGCGTTCCCAGCCATGCCAAATCTTAAATCCGGTCTGTAGGGCGAAGTCCGCAGTCCGCCGCAGCGACGTTGCCGGTGTAACACGAAATTTTTACCCACGAAAAGTTTACTCCGGAGTACACCTTTCGTACGAGAAAAGAACTCCCCAAGGTACGAACAAATTACTCCCTCCACGAAATTTTGACTCCCCAAATTTTGACTTCCAGTACAAATCTCGTACGCGAAAATGGGATGCGGGCGAAGGAATAATGCCAATATGTGATCTCGCGCAAGCAAATGTCGCGCTACCCTCCCTCCACCCCTTCCACCACCAAGACTAACAGGGGACAGGGGAGTAAAAGTTGCGTACACTTGGCGTGGGCAGTAAATTGCTCGTGTTAGGGTGGAATAATTTATTCGTTAGGGGAGTAACATTTTCGACCGAAATGTTGACTCACAACACACATGTCGATGGAAGTTATTTTCTCGTGTTATGGGGGGAGTAGTTTTTTTGTAGAGGGAGTAAAATTTTCGTGGTTTTTTTTACTCTGGAGTAAAAATCTCGTGGGGGTAATTTTCTCGTGTTACACCGGCACCCAAAACTCATGGGCCTCCACTGGACTGGGCCATGACTTGCGTCTCGGGAGGGGCAGGACTGCAGGATATGGATGGGGGATTGTATGCCCGTATGACACGGGCATTGGGCAGTGTCTGAGATTTTCAGTCTGTACATGTGGGAGGGGAGCTGGCAGTGTCCTGGGTCCAACGTACACTGACTCGAATGAAAATGCCAGTGTTTGCTTTCTTTTCTTATTTTTTCGTTTTTCCTGTAGCTCTGCTTGGTCTTCATTCCTTTACATATTTTCAGCGAGGCTCCTTTGCTACGAAAGAAGCTGCTGGTATACTACTTGTTGACAATGGAAGCACACACACACACGTATTCGCCGACGTTCACTCAACTCTTACCTTCTTTTACAGTCTAAACAGTCAACAGCAATCGTAGCCGAATCTGAGCAGCGAACCTTTCTTGCTCCAGAAACATAATTATCATGTCGTTTTTCCCAGTGACATTTCTCTTCGGGTTTACAACAATGCTTTAATAGACGAATTCCGGATATAACTCATTCGGGTTTTCATGCGTTGAGAAAGAGTTGCTTTTTGTTGGAAATACTGAGGCAAACAAACCCACGAGACGCTGTAGACCACTCACCGGTGAGCGGTGTGTCTTCACGCGTGGTCGGCGATCTATTACAGGTTTTGCACTGAAGGACGCGATCAAATTGGAAATAAATACTAAGTTCCGATGTGTGTACTTTAGAACAAAAAGAGCGTTATAGCGGACGATGCAGAAAACACAGATGGGAGCTAACTTTCACTGGGATGTCAGATGTTCGCATGATTTCACAGGCACAGATCGACGATCACACGAGGAGACACGCTGCTCGCTAGTGATTGGCTTACAATGTCACATGGGTTTGTTTGCCCCAGTATTCCCAAGGGTGGACAACTCTTAGGTTATAGGCAATAGCCTGGGACAACGAATAGAAATGGCGGCCTTAAATTGTTACGTCCCCTCATTACATTCCACATTTTTGAGAGTCTGAATATGATTGCGTAATTTTCAACTTGTGTATCAACTGTCACTCATCATACTCATAAAGACTTTTCTTCATTGAGTAAAGACTTCCATGTCTAGTCGCATCTTGAACTGATCAATATTCAACTCTTCCACAACGTACACAAACTTGTCAGTTATATGTGAATATTGTCTGATTAGCCTCGACTACACCCAACGTTCTACCCTGTGAGACCTGGGGCTAAGTGCACGGGGCGAAAGTAGGTCAGTGGGTGCCACCCAAGTGGGTTGAAGCCAGCCGCGTGATTGGTTGAAATGACCACAAATCTCAATGTCAACCAATCAGACCCCGGTGCTGGCTCCCACCCACTTTTGCTTCGTGCACCTCGGCCCTGGTACCTAAAGGTGTTTCACGTGCGTAACCGCCTGTTCTCAGATTTCCCTCAACACCGCTGTGGACGCCAGCCCTCGCTACACGGAGGATAAAGTGGAGGACAGCAGTTTCTCATATGGGCGACTAGACGAGGAGGAAGACTGATGCCATCCTATGCATTAGTTTTCCTGGAACTCTTGAAGTGAAGGTTGACAATATTCAACAGTATTACGACCGTATTCAATTATTAGGATGCTAGTCTAATGGCATGTATGTCGCCACCTGGAAGTGTGCATCGTCACGTGACCTTGTGCAGCATTGTGTACAATGATATTAACATCATTACAAGACTAACTCGTATAGATTGTTAGACTGTCTCGCCGTATCAGAGTGTAGCGGTATTAACGCTCATTCTGTCTGTTGCCCACTGTCGTGTCTCGTGTGCGTGTACTATACAACAATATAGAGGAACCTTTCTTTCAAGACTTACCCCCTTTCCAGACCTTGTTTTTTTTTTTAGATTTTCTCTTCGTAACCTCTGTAAATGTACCTCTATTTTACGACTCTCCCCTTAATAAGACCCGACTTTCTCGGATTTGTCTAAAGTGTTAAAGGGGGGGTTCCACTGTATTTACAACAAATATTTTTGCTAACCTACCTTTTGGGCTGAAAGTGTTGCACGAAACGTCTATCATAATAGAATGGTGCCTACTTCACACAACAAGAGTGTATAAACATTCTGCAAAGTTGGGTTTGAATGAAACAAGTCAGATATCACCCTAGACGTAAAGCGTCAAGGGAGCGCAAAGAAACAATGTGACGTAACGTGTTGTGCATAATAAATGTCACAGCAACTGGTTGTGTTTTATTTATTTTAAATTTATTTGATTTAATCGTTTCTTTTTGCAGTGTTGACACCCCACACACACACACACACACACACACACACACACACACACACACACACACACAAACACACACATACGCGCCGATTTTGGAACATAAATGCTTTAATTGTTTAATTTTAAGCTAAGCTACAAATACAAGGTATAACTCCGAGAAGTATATCTTTTCATACACACACATGATGACACCAAGAAACTCAAACACAGAGCATATAACCAGCATACTGCTCAACTGTCTCTCCTGGAATAGGAATGCTTTGTTTTTTCCAGTTCAAGCCCAGGCATACATCATACAAAATGAGAAGCATCTCTTGCACTCTCTCTCTCTCCTGCATGCGCACGCATTACAGACCTGTAACCCACCAGTCAGCTTTAACAGCAGATCTGGACAGTCAGGCCTTTACATGGGATAAAGGCAACCTTCAGCGTGAACACAATCTTAAATTCAATGACCTGTCAACTTACTGTGCGAGCGGACTTTCTTGCAGAATTAGTTTCGTAATCGGCGCCTGCTACAACAATTCCAGAAATAACTCTGTCGAGTTTGCTTGGGTTGTTGAAGAGTTGCTTTTCTTGGAAACACTGAGGCAAACAATCTCACGAGACAGTATTGGCCACTCCAAAAAAAAGCGACTCTTGCACAACCGCTAAAACCTTGACAGAGTTACTTCTGAACATCTTCAATTGACTCAGCAAAAAAGTTCCCACACTTCACCGACTTTTACCATGCAACTGACTTTTGTTTAGTGTCCAAGTGAAAGCATGATCTTATTCCATGGAACAGCCTGGACAGATCTGTGGCGGTGTGCATGATGTGTAATGTACACGGGAAGGACGGTACCTCTAATCAACTAAAACACATACAACAGTAGGCCTAATACAAAAAAAATACAATTACAACAAAAAAACCCAACAGAAAAACAAAAACAAAAAAGAAAAAAAAAACCATTCAGGCTACAGCACTACTGTATCTTCTGCCACCTGCAAAACCCTCACGGGTTCAGCATCTCTCGAAGACCTTGTAGAGATCCGGAAGGTTGGCAAGCTGCAACACGCTGGTATCTTCTGACGCAGACTTGGGAGGCATGAGCAGCGAACGGAAAGCAGGGTAGATAACGTGCTCCACAGCCCATTGCCACTTATCTCCCTTTTCCTGTTTGGCCTCACCTTGGCTGCTCCCCTCTCCCTGACCTTGACCTTGCTGAGTGTCCTTGGCCGTGACCTCGGCGTACAGGTTCTTTTTGACGGCGTAGAAGTCGCTGAGTTCCTTGGCAAACGTTTTGAAGCATTCCTTCTCAGAGTCCCATGTCACCTGCCGCAAAATTAAAAACATGTTAATGCCGCAAGTGCAGGATTTAATGCGACTCTTTCTTTTCTCATTATACTTACATCAAGGTCCCTTACTGCAGTCTCACTTTCACCCCGATAAAATCTTCATTTCACGCGTTATTATGCAACTGCCCTTTTCCTTCCCAAACAAACCCTGAATGTACCTATAATGATAAAGAAATGTCTTACACTGCGATGCAAACTTACCAGAAACGATATAAACACATATTCTCTTTCTGCTCTACTATGTATGTAACATACAATACCCTAAATATAATAAATAAATAAATAAATAATTAAAGTCAGGAAGGCAGACACAGATAGAACCTATTAGAGCACACAAATGTACAAGCAACAGACAGACAAGAAGACTGAGAGACAAATACCTCCGTCGCCAGCCGCAGAATGAACATAGGAAGCCCGGCCAAGGGTGGGATATATTTGTCCAGCAGCATTGGTAGTGTCAGCAAGTTTCCCTCCTGGTCAGGGAACGAATAAGAGGATGCTAACATGAGTTCATGAAACGAACATAACATCCAACAGTTTTATTCCCCTCCGCCTCATCTCCTTTCGCTCAAAGAAGACTAACAAACAGCCTACTAATTTGTAGGAAAGACTTGAATTTATAAATCGCTAATCGTCGACAAGTTAATCACTTCTTATTCAGCCCTACTAGGTAAGCGGAGCAAGTAATTCACAGAGTCCAACTGAGTTCTATAAGATAAAATGAACAGAACCTTTTAATTTTATTCCCACAATCTGCAACACAGTCTGTTTATCACACGTCGCCAAATGCAGTAATGAACCAATTTTAAGCCGGCGCGGCGCAGCCAACCCACAACAGCACCCACTCCCGCTCACCCAGCCCCCAACTCACCTTATCAACCTGCATAGCGAAGTAGTCCGATAGCATGTCCACATGAGTCATAAGAAAGTCGGTGACGTATTTGGCCAGTTCCTCCTTGGGACCGTCAGCCGGTGTCCATCCACTGTCCTCACTGTCCAGGGCTAGCATCGCCAGGTCATACACTGGCGCCGGCTCCTGTGCACAATGTACTCATTACGTCACAAAAGGGGGCAGATCATCCAAAGAAAGTAATGACGTCATAAATGCCATAACTGTGCACATGAATTACTTAATTTACGAAAGGGACGGATAGTGTGTAAAGGGCGGAAACACGTCATTAAAACGTGACATCCGGTGCATATTTTTTTTTCGAATTGTGACATGATCATTTCATTTGATCGGGAATGTTATTTCGTCAAAAGACGCCAACTTGTTCATGGAAGAATTTGACTGGCTGCATTATTACTGAGCGATAAAACTTGTCAGAACAGATCTGAACAGTCGTGTGCACGTGAGTTTAAGATGTTTGCAAAAGATACGATTCCTGAGCATGTTGACTTATTACATCGAAACGAATCTCATCAATTCTGTCACAATGTGAATTGATGACTTCACAAAATCTTGCCACGCACATTTGACTGGATCGTGTCGCCAGAACATTCTGCATTCTTGTTCAAAACAACTAATCAGTCTGCAGCTGGCAGCCTTTACAATGTCTTCTACAAAAACCTGCAGAAACAATAGATCCCTTCAAGAACAAAACAAAACAAGTCGCGTAAGGCGAAATTACTACATTTAGTCAAGCTGTGGAACACACAGAATGAAACTGAACGTAGTCCGCCGCTAGTGCAAAAGCAGTGAAAGTGACGAGCCTGTTTGGCGCGGCAGCGGTTGTGCTGTGCTTCATAGCACGCTTTACTGTACCCAGGCATGGTACTGAAGGAATGGCAATTTCAGCTGAAATAAAGCCGGGGGTCCAGGGGGCCGCTTAGGCCCCCTGGCGGGGTCAAGGGGCAGCGCCCCTTTGTGGGGGTCAGGGGGCAACGCCCCCTGAAGCTGACGACTTTTTACTAATTCAAATGTGTTTAGTGCCCTCTTCTCGAAGCTGAGAGGGATATAAGTGAAAGATAACAAGGCTTGAGTAAGAAAAAATAATCATCTCAAGTCAATCAGCAAATTTGTTTTATTTTTTTTTATTTTTTATTTTTATTTTTTTGGATTTTCGTTTTCGGCGGATTTCCGCCGATCGGCGGAAGAGTACCATGCCTGGTACCTCTCTTCGTTTTAACTTTCTGAGCGTGATTTTAATCCAAACATATCATAACTTTCTGAGCGTGATTTCAATCCAAACATATCATATCTATATGTTTTTGGAATCAGGAACCGACAAAAAATAAGATGAAATGGTTTTTAAAACGATTTCGGAAATTTAATTTTAATCATTATTTTTATATTTTTAATTTTCAGAGCTTGTTTTTAATCCAAATATAACATATTTATATGTTTTTGGAATCAAAAAATGATGAAGAATAAGATGAACGTAAATTTGGATCGTTTTATAAAAAAAATAATTTTAATTACAATTTTCAGATTTTTAATGACCAAAGTCATTGATTAATTTTTAAGCCTCCAAGCTGAAATGCAATACCGAAGTTTGGCCTTTGTCGAAGATTGCTTGGCCAAAATTTCAATCAATTTGATTGAAAAATGAGGGTGTGACAGTGCCGCCTCAACTTTTACAAAAAGCTGATATGACGTCATCAAAGACATTTATCGAAAAAAAGAAAAAAACGTCCGGGGATATCATTCCCAGGAACTCTCATGTCAAATTTCATAAAGATCGGTCCAGTAGTTGTGTCTGAATCGCTCTACACACACACACACAGACAGACACACACACACACATACACCACGACCCTCGTCTCGATTCCCCCTCTATGTTAAAACAATTAGTCAAAACTTGACTAAATGTAAAAACCCACAAACAAACAAATAACCAAACAATCAAACTACAGAGGAACTCCCCTTTTAAGACTCCCTCCCTTTTAAGACCTTGTTTTCTCAGACTTTCTGTTCATAACCTCTGTAAAATTACCCCCATTTTCAGACTTCCTCCTTTTTAAGACCTGATTTTCTCAGATTTTTGGAGGTCTTAAAAGGGGGGTTCCACGGCAACAAACAAAAACTCACAGATAATCTCAGGACGCCGAAGTTTCCAAAGTCGTACATGATCAGCTGGTAGAACAGATGCTTGCTGAAAATACAGAATAAGTATTGAGTGCCTGATACATGCTAACTACATTTACTTTAACTTATGAAACTTACAAGTAATGGAGAGAAAAGCAAACTGAGACTAACTTTTCTGTATTTTCAAAACAAAAGCGCGTCCTTCAATCTGCTTAAATGGCAACAGAGGGAGAATTAAGTCACACTGCCATGTAATTCCTCTTTTGAGATAATCAAGTATTATTGTATTGTATTGTATTGTATTGTATTGTATTGTAAGTCGTGAACTCTTGACTATACCAATAAGGTTACTGAAATTCGTATTCATTATCCAAAGACACTTTCACCAAGAGGACAATACTTTAGTCCTAACAAACCTGAACTTGCAGAGCCTGTGTAGATAAAATATCTGTCAACATTGTTGACTTCGAGTATGCTCACCTGAGACGGTGTGTGTTGACCAGGTAGAGCTTGGTCTGGTGCTGAACCAGTGCCAGTTCTTCGGACACACAGCCTACGAACGTGTGATCCTGAAACAACTCTCGCAGCCCTGGCGTTCACACGCACGCAAACATACGCGCACGCACACACACACGCGCGCGCACACACACACACACACACACACACACACACACACACACACACACACACACACACGCACGCACATACACACACACAACGGCACACACACACACACACTTCGTGTAAAAAAAAAGGAAAACCTGCCAGATCACCAAAACTGACATGTTAAAACAAGAAATACCTGTGTCTGGTAAAACAAATCTATTCAGTTTTAGGTGCAGCAGATGTGCTGCAAAGTCATCATCCACCACGAACTCAGCAATGGCATGTCTGTAAGCCTTAGGTCAAAAGAAACGAAAGAAGGGAAAGAACTTCACCACAAAACGAAAGCACAGAAAGGCAACATTCACTACTCAGTAAGCTCCCTTCCCTCAAAGTAACTTTTCAACTTAAGAGCCGCAAACATTCACAAAAACGAGGTACATGCAGGGAGAGTGTGTCAGAGAAAAGTGGATGTACTCTAAAACCTTATTCTTCCAGGTTTCCAACTTTATTACTCAAGGATGGAGATTAAAGGCTGACGCCTAGTCTTACAATCTCTCCCTGCTTAAACTAAGACATAAAGATGGAGACAATAAAAAAGACAGTTGTAAACCGACACGAAAAAAAAAAACACCCGAGAAATGGTTATACATTATCCATGTCAACGCTAATCATACAGTATTGCAAACCACTACATTACCTATACGAATATCTAATGAATTATAAAACATTGAACATGACATGTCAATATAATGTATATGGGAAAAGAAAATTCGACACCACTCACACACACACACACACACATACACCATGCCACACATACATGCATACACACACGTACGCACACAATCCAATAGAAAGAGAGAGAGAGAGAGAGAGAGAGAGAGAGAGAGAGAGAGAGAGAGAGAGAGAGAGAGAGAGAGAGAGAGAGAGAGAGAGAGAGAGAGAGAGAGAGAGAGAGAGAGCACACAAATAACACAAAACCCAGCTGTACAATGTTGTTGTGGCTTCCAAGACGATTATACGCCCAAAGCCACTCAGATGTCACCGTGGCTCAAATGTCACTAATGTTAATGTCAAGAGTGTCGACCATTAACAATGAACTTTACCACACAATAATTGTTGCCAATTTGCAACATAGCACTCTTATAAACTCTGCAGGGCCCATAGATAAGAATATCCTGTTTAAACACTAATATTAACCTGTTTTTGCTTCAAAATAACAATAACACAAAGTCTCCAAACTTTTCTTCTTTGAACCAGTACTTATAGCAACGACGCCGTAAACCGAGGATTTCCGGCGTTTTAAACGTGCAAATGTGAACATTCTGGAAATGACATTGGTAACATTTTAATGCTTAAAAAAGTGTTCGAAATATGTTTATCGTACAAAAATAGTTATACAAAAGTTTAAAGCCTGGATTAAAAATTTCAAAGATATGCTTTTTTGGGAATATAACTAGCGCCATCATTTTACAATATACTCCCAAGGGAAAATGTCATGAGAAAGGAATGACAGACCTGTATGACGGGCGCCGTGGCGGGGTGATAAGACGTCGGCCTCTTAATCGGAAGGTCGAAGGTTCGAATCACGGCCGCGGCCGCCTGGTGGGTTAAGTGTGGAGATTTTTCCGATCTCCAAGGTCAACTTATGTGCAGACCTGCTAGTGGCTTATCCCCCTTCGTGTGTACACGCAAGCACAAGACCAAGTGCGCACGGAAAAGATCCTGTAATCCATGTCAGAGTTCGGTGGGTTATAGAAACACGAAAATAGCCAGCATGCTTCCTCCGAAAGCGGCGTATGGCTGCCTAAATGGCGGGGTAAAAACGGTCATACACGTAAAATTCCACTCGTGCAAAACATGAGTGTCTAAGCCCATGAACGAAGAAGAAGAAGAAGACAGACCTGTATGAGCGTTGTTCTCAATGTCTTGCTGAAGGGAAAGAATACTGCTCAACTTGATCTCACGTCTGTGTGTCGCCGACTTAGCGCTGCCCCCTGGATGCTCCTTTTCAACACTGATAACAGTAGCACCAACAAACAAACAAAAATCAACAACAACAAAAATCAATGGAGTTGTCGTTATCAAATAAAGGGAAGTAACCATTATAAACTAAGACTATAAGTGAGAGCAATGCGGAATTCGGGCACCTGAGAGAATAATAAGCATTGCATTGAACAAGGCACTTGTCGTTTGTTATACTAAATCAAAACTCACCCACGACATTCTCCCTGTCTGTCCTTCTCAGCAAAGTTGTAGGTACGTACGGACACAAGTGCATTTCACACATTTAATCTATAGATGTGTCTGCTTATCTGTGGCAATAATTATAGCTGTTAATTGTTCCAAAAAGCAAAACACACATCGTCTGCTGTTCGGCTTGAAAAAGGTATCAGGCAGCAGCAAAACCTAATACTATCTACAACTAACTGTTTGACATCTACAGAAAAAAACACCATTCACAACCTCCAAAGGGGCGGGGATGTAGCTCAGTCGGTAGCGCGCTGGATTTGTATCCAGTTGGCCGCTGTCAGCGTAAGTTCGTCCCCACGTTCGGCGAGAGATTTATTTCTCAGAGTCAACTTTGTGTGCAGACTCTCCTCGGTGTCCGAACACCCCCGTGTGTACACGCAAGCACAAGACCAAGTGCGCACGAAAAAAATCCTGTAATCCATGTCAGAGTTCGGTGGGTTATAGAAAACACGAAAATACCCAGCTAATTGCTTCCTCCGAAAGCGGCGTATGGCTGCCTAAATGGCGGGGTAAAAACGGTCATACACGTAAAAGCCGTGGGAGTTTCAGCCCATGAACGAACAAACAAACAACCTCCAAAAATCTGAGAAAATCAGGTCTTCAACTAGAGTGAGTCTTAAAATGGAGCGGGAATTCAACAAAACATAAATCCGAAAATAAGCATAACGGTCTTTGACAAAAAAAGGAAAGGGTGATCTTAGACAAAAGCTTTCTAGTGAACGACGAAGAAGAAGACAAAAGCTTGAACGGATCTATTCCGACTCACAAGATTGAATATATTCACGGGGAAAAAAGGACTTGCATTGTTTCAATTGTGAGATATTTTAATGTGAACGATTGCAAACGTCTCTTAATAGATGATTTACGGGAATAACTCCGTCGGCAGACCTGTTTACCCCCATAAGTGTTTTGGAGTAATGCTCATAGGCCCAAAAATAGTAATCCTGGCACAAAAATAGTAATCATCCAGCATTCGTCGCCAATTACAACGCACATGACAACTGTGTCTGCGAAACGCAATCATGCACATATATCCATCATTCACAAACAAAACACATCAGTCAGTTTTTGTAGTCATCATAATTTCAACGAAGATCACATCAAAAGCACATGCATCACTGATTCTTTTTCTTTTGCTCGTAGTAGGGCAATTCCAACAAAAAGTGATCACCTGGAGTAAAATTTCATATTGAAGTTAGGATTGATTTCTTACTACAGTATAATTAACAGATAACTCAGCTTCAGATATCTTGGCTTTTGAACTTTTCATCTGAGTGATTTCCCTTGATGGCAGCCATTTTGTTTTTAGCTGTAAAAATATATGGAGGAGCAGAGAAAAGGTGGGTGTCACATAAACTGTTTTCTTACCATCTTATAGTTTTTTTTCTAAAACTTTTTCACTCCAATAGAGGACAGACAGTCTATCCTTTCAATAAAGCATACTTAGTTTAGATTTGCTAGCTTTATTGTTGGCAAAATTGGATAGGAAAGATCACTCCAGGTGAAAGACACGTCAGTTACGTTTTGATAGTGTTTGTTTTAATCCTGAACTAAGGAATGGAACATTAAAATCAAAATTTTGGGTATTCTTGAATATTCACCCAAGGAATATAGAAAGCCTAAATGTACCAAGATTTGTTGTAACTGACGTGGCACTTCAATGTAACTGACGTGGCATTTCAATGTAACTGACGTGGCATTGGTGTAACTGACGTGGCACTTGAACATAATTGACATGGAAATAGAGCAGATTTTAGTTTGTAATCTGTTCACATTTAAATAAATTATGCTGAGTTAGTTTCAGACTATGTTTCAACAATGTATCCATGGAAGAAAATCCAGCCTACTCTTGAATCATCAGCATTCCAACGGTCGGGTTTGTTTGGGCTGGGAAAGAGCGAATAACTTCACACGTGCGGCTCCTTACCATGTGGTCCCTACACACCCCTCCCTGATGATTGGCTCCTCCAATGTTTGTCCGAGTAAAAAGCAAGGGTATTCACTCTTTCACAACCCATACAAACCCGAGTTATGTTCGGAATTTGTCTCTTGAGGAATAGTGAGTAATTCATTTGCCTCATCATGCTTTATCCCACAGAAAGCGTCTCCAAAGGGACTTGTAGATGTGGAGGTGTTTAGATTTTCCTACCAAATCGAGAATGGCAAGGTGGAAAAGAAGAGGAAGGGGTTGGTTGCGTGGCAGTGGTAGGGGGAGCTGAAGGGGGGTGTTATGTACAGGTGTGAGTGTACGGATGAAAGGGCCGATGTTTGTTTGTTTTTGGTGTGCAATTTAAAATCGATTGCTTCAAAGAATCAAAGAATCAATAAATCTAATAAACACTGAACAAGTCACATAACAGATGATAACAAACAACAACAATAATAACAACACAGGATAAACAACCAACAAAATAAACACACACACACACACACACACAAGCAAACAAACAAACTAACAAACAAAGAACACACATCAAAAGCGCTCAGTATAACCCCTAAATGATGAAAATCATTCACCATTCACAACAGAAATGTGCGAGTGATAGAAGTTATACTCCCCTTCTGGTGTGTTCATTTAACAAACACTTTCTTTCTTTCTTTATTTGGTGTTTAACGTCGTTTTCAACCACGAAGGTTATATCGCGACGAGGGAAAGGGGGGATATGGGATAGGGGAAAGGGGGGGGGGGAGATGGGATAGAGCCACTTGTTAAGTGTTTCTTGTTCACAAAAGCACTAATCAAAACATTGCTCCAAGGCTTGCAACGTAGTACAATATATGACCTTACTGGGAGAATGCAAGTTTCCAGTACAAAGGACTTAACATTTCTTACATACTGCTTGACTAAAATCTTTACAAACATTGACTATATTCTATACAAGAACCACTTAACAAGGGTAAAAGGAGAAACAGAATCCGTTAGTCGCCTCATACGACATGCGGGGTGCAGAGAAATAAGGATGTGGAAAAGAAGACTTTTGGTAAGTGAAATAAAGGTGATGGATCCAGTCAGGTAGAAATAAGACAACAAGAAAAGAATTGGAAAACTGGAGGGAATAGTAGGGAGAGTTTTCTTGGAAGGAAATATAGGTGAAAGGACTGGTAAGGCAGAAATAAGACAAAAGAAGAGAAGAAACAGAACCGTTAGTCGCCTCTTACGACATCCTGGGTAGCATCGGGTAAATTTTTTCTAGTCCCAACCAATATGGGACTCCCCCTAACCCGCGGGGGGTTTTAACAAACACAACCACGACCACAACAACAGAGCCAGTAGCTGAACTGCTAATGAACTTTTGACTCTTTTTGTAATGCCAGTACCCAGATTTAACCAACTTTCTATGGTCCTCAGCTAGTTCCTCCATTCTTGCACGATAATGCTTAAGAATGGACAGAAACATCATTATCTGTACGAACAATAATCTCATGTCCGGCAGAGCGCGCTAATGGTCAGATGTAACAAAGAAAGGGAAGTAAGATGTTTAAATGTAGACAAAAGAAGTAATTGGTAAATCACTAAGAGTATTGACGAACCACTCTCCTTGCACCTGGGGTAATAAAAGGCATTGTCATCATTTTCACGAGTTTTCATTCACAAGCACCTGGGAAATAAATCTCATGTTCCCCACGCAATAAATCCCCGGTTACCATAGTTGCAGAAGAAGGTTATACATGGATAATCAAAAGCAAACCCAATAGAAACGCTCGGGGATTCTTCGGCTCTTTTCATTGGCGTTTCCCCAGACCTAAACAGACGACACGACACTGCTTTGCAAAGTTCCAAAAACCACAACTGGCAAACTGGCAAAAGTAAACAAAAAACAAAACTACTTCATGAAAGGTCATACATTCATCAAAAACAAATGAAACCTAGCGATATGTTTTGTCTTCTTACAGAGTCATGGAGTGCGTGTATCTGTGTTTCGATACACAGACGTTCGGAGACGTTCAAGTAAAACGACCCTGACACACACATTTTGACCCGTGACCCGAGAGTAGTAAACAGCTGGCTGCTGGCGGCTAGAGCACGCTGCCAAGCCGGGTGACACTGGAATACGCCGCGTCACCGCATGACGTCAAACGCATCAGCTGTTCGCAGTGAGTATCTCCAGAAAATCGCCTCTAACTTCTTCCAAATAACATATCATAACATTGCTGTTGTCTTCACTTTAGCATAAGGTGTTATAGTATCCTGGAATCGATTCATTTTGTTCCTCGGACGCATGTGTGGACGTAGATATAAGATTATTCACAGTTCTCAAGCGTATTCTGTTTAAATCTAGGTTTTCCACGATTATCATGGAAAATCAAGCTCACGAACTAAGCTGCAGACAATCGGAGAACGTTCGATGGTCATTTATTGATAGTTCAGTCACTTGTTGAGACGTATAGTGCTGTAGTTTGATTACACTGCATGAATTTCTGAAGTCACCCAAGTTTTTGTCGGGTGTGCGCCGGATCCTTTTTTATTTTTTCATGGGTGTGTGCCGCGTCACCGATCGGGTGAGCGCCGCGTCAAGTACTTCAAAATAATATAGTTGGGTCTCTCTGTGTCTGTCGGTCTGTGTGTGGCAGTTTGATGCGAAAAACAGCTCTCCACAGAAATATGACTTAGCTGGATGTTTTTTGTCACTTTTATGCAAGATCAAGAGAACATAACACAGCAGTTGTGTGTTTTCCAGTAATTGTGGACAGACTCAACTCAAAACTCTCTCTCTCTCTCTTTCTCTCTCTCTTTGTTCATTCTATAAATCCCCAAAAGATAACATCTTTTTCTTTCTTGTTTCAGCATATCTGGTCATGGATTCCCCCCCCCCCCCCCCCAAGCACACACGAAAGTTGCTCTTGGGATGCAAATAATAAAACACATAAAGACAAAACAAAACCTCTCCTGCCTTATGACAACCACACCAAACTACTGATGTGTCATGCGTCTTGTCTATTCCCGATACAGTGAAAGAAGCAGTAATAAATTCAAAGAAAGTGAAACTATTTGCAGTTGTGTTCAAAGAAAAAAGAAACGATCAAAATTAAAACAACTAGCGAATGTAAAACGATCGTATTGAAAACAAGCAGGATTTCTTTTAGCTATTTCAGCATTTACTCTTTTAAAACTTAAGTCCCCCTCCCCACCAACAAAGGAATAATGTTCTCAGATTAATACAGATTGTCTTCCTTGTTGACAAAGAAATAAAATAAACAAAAGAAATCACAGCAATCGCAATCTAACTGAAATCTTTGCAGTTAGTCTTCTTTGCATACATTCACTGTTGTTTTTGTCATGGGACATCTCCCCTTCTCATGGCGCTTCTGTCCCTGGAGAAACTTGAAGTTTCTGTGACACGTGGAGCACTCGAACTGGGGTTCCTTGTCATGTGAATGCATGTGCTGATGAAGCAGGTGTGTAGAATGAAATGTTTTGTCGCAGGTGCTACAGTTATGAGCTGCTCTCGGGGCATTAAGACACACATGTCTGGTGAGATTCCGTCTGTTTTGGAATGACTCGTTGCATTTTTCGCAAAGGTGAGGCTTGACACCGCTGTGAGCATTGATGTGACTGTGAAAGTCAGATCTATTCATAAACGTTTTGGCATGTTGGCAGGAGTACCTTGGCCCTTGCGCAAAATCATGTTTCATGCGTCTGTGTTCTTTAAGACTGGACATTCGTGAAAAGATTTTTCCACAATCTTGGCAAAGTTCCCGAACTCGGGTTTTCTTTGTCGGCGTTGACGTCATGGCTGGGAGGCCTATAGCCTCACTTAGATCTTGAAGTGGTTGCGTTTGAACAGTTTCTTCAGTACTTACATCCAAGAAGCTATCAAGGGTGACAGCGGACAATTCCATCTGTAATGAAATGGAAAAGACTCATACACGGATCAGTTCATGTACTTCCTGAGTTCAGCTTGTATCAAAAAGTACGCAATACCACCATTAAACGATAAACTATGGCCAAGTAGAAACGAAAGTTGTTGACGCGGCGCACACCCATGGCAAAGCTAAAAGTGATCGGGCAGACACCCGGCGAGTGACGCGGCGTACACCCGTGAAATCTTTCGGTGACCAAATGAATTCACGAACTGTGATCAAAGTATACCAACTTGAATAACAAAAAGTGACGTGCGTATCTTGAAATGGCCTTTAATTACTCTCCAGGTATCTGCAGCTTTGTCCGTGAGGTTATTTTTCCATACGAACTGAGGAATGCCTAAATTTACACTGAATGTGCTTGAAAAGTGTACATAATCTTACTTCGAGGGCCACGCATATGTCGGAGGAACAAAATGAATCGATTCCAGGATACTATAGCACCTTATGCTAAAGTGAAGACAACAGCAATGTTATGATATGTTATTTGGAAGAAGTTAGAGGCGATTTTCTGGAGATACTCACTGCGAACAGCTGATGCATTTGACGTCATGCGGTGACGCGGCGTATTCCAGTGTCACCCGGCTTGGCAGCGTGTAGAGGAGACCTAAAATGGGCTAGGGACCGGGACCGGGTTGGGTCGTCTTGGGTCAGTGCTGTAATGGTTACTTTTTGGGCTGTTGGCTGATCGGACACCGGGGCTTAATTTTTTTGGATGTGTGTATTCGTGTTTCCAAGGACTGGGACTTTCGCTGTGATTCTGGGATCTTTATCGTGCGCATGCGTGCACACGGGGGTGTTCGGACACAGAGGAGCGTCTGCACAAAGTTGACTCTGGGAAACAAATTTGTTTTCGTCCGATTGAAAAACCATTTAAAAACCACTTATGAACTTTACACATCATACGTAATGCCGTGGTAATAAACCGGTTGAAATGTTGTTTCTATGCACTTTCCATCTGTACTTTTCAGAAACTACTGTACATAATATTCTGTACCAGATTTACCTGCCATTTAAAAAGAGTACTGACCACTATGTAGAGGTAATAGAGTATAGTCAATTTTTATAAAGATTTTAGTCAAGCAGTATGTAAGAAATGTTAAGTCCTTTGTACTGGAAACTTGCATTCTCCCAGTAAGGTCATTTATTCCCCCCTTTGCTTCTTTACCTCTGTAAACTTGTAGGGGTAGTTATTTTTCGATAATGACCCAGCAACCAAACAAATAACGACCCAGCAACAGCCTGAATCCTCGATAGTGCAATGGGTTGAGAGGTTGTTCTGTTTCGGTACTACTTTTTGCGACTGAAAAGTTCCGAACGCTCTAATGTACGAAGTATACATCTCTGGAGCAAACAATACAAACATACCGCATTTAAATTAACAACTACAGGCCTGAACACATGAATCTCCATATAAAATCCATGAGTTCGGTTGTTTTCTGAATCTCATCTGCCGTGCCGTCAAGCCGTTCATCACAAGCAATTTCCCAAGGCAAGTAACTCATACTTTGTCTAGCGACAAGAGTAGTTCCCCTTCTTTTCACTCAGTTCCTTCGACAACAGACTGCAATCCGACGGTCAGTTTTCAACAATATTTCATTTAATAAACAGATCACACGCAACCAAATGCACATATCTCATCAATTTAAACAACATAAAGGGGTTTCATACACTATTTTCCCCAGAAAACTGAACTTCATACAGTTTTTAACGTTGGAACACGGGTGCAAAAGTTCGTCTGCTAGTCCCATTTGACGAAAAAACATTATCCTAAGCGATACTAAAACATATACAGAACACACAATATCTGCCTTTGCCGCCACGGCAGAATAACAGCATATCTGTGTACTTGATTTTAGCCCAAAATAGGAAAACTGACAAGAAGTGTTAACAGAATGGAATAATTTGCACGGAACTATACAACCGCGCATTAATCGATCGCCTGCGCAGGTTGACTGGTTGAGAGAATAGGATTCGATCAAACTTTCGCAAAAAAACTCCTCTTTTCTTTGAATAACTGAAGAAAGGAGGAATAAAGAGGTTACACACCTCGTCTCAGTGATTATAAAAAATAATGGTCTCAGTTCGCGGTCATGAAAAAGCTCGCTAAAGCTCGCATTTTTCATGATCCGCTAACTTCGACCATTATTTTTGATAATCACTGAGACTCGGCGTGTAACCTCTACATATTGTACTTCGTTGCAAGCCCCTGGAGCAAATTTTTGATTAGTGCTTTTGTGAACAAGAAACAATTAACAAGTGGCTCTATCCCATCTCCCCCCTTTCCCCGTCGCGATATAACCTTGAACGGTTGAAAACGACGTTAAACACCAAATAAAGAAAGAAAAGAAGTAATTGTTTTCGCCAAAGGTAAACAAAGGTCTGTTAAATAAAGCAGAAGTAAAACTATCATGCTGTAATGATCGAAGTCTTTTGGGTTTTAGACGTTTGAGTTATGCCATATCTGTGTGTGTGTCACAAGGTAGAAACTCTGCATTCGAGCTTGAAGCGTTCGTGTGACCCGATTTTGGGTTGAGTGTCACGCGCACACTCACTGCCTCCCTATTCATGTCTAAGACTCTCCTGATTACTCATGTGAGTCAAAAACGAATTGAAGAAGACAAACAACCACACAGACACACAGAGACACACACACACATACGCGTAAACACACGCACACACACACACACACACACACACACACACACACACACACACACACACACATTTTTACACACACACCACACACATACACACACACACACACACACACACACCCACACACACAAACACACACACACACACAAACCCATTTACACACTCAATTGACAGTTCCATCTAAAAACCGCCAGACGCTATTTGAACGGTCAAACACTAAATACATCGTCTTGTCCGTATTTGCTAAACGAGGATCATGAGGGTACGGGTAATAGACAGGTTGAAGGACAGGGGAGAGTCTGACCAATATTTAGTTTGTTTTGTGCCAATCACCACGACCCTTGTTTTGCAATGAGAGATCGCTGACCTGTTTCGGAAGTAGAAAAACAACGCAAATGTTTCGCATAAAAATGACTTGACAGTGCATGTACGTAGAGGTTACACGCCGAGTCTCAGTGATTATCAAAAATAATGGTCGAAGTTAGCGGATCATGAAAAATGCGAGCTTTAGCGAGCTTTTTCATGACCGCGAACTGAGACCATTATTTTTTATAATCACTGAGACGAGGTGTGTAACCTCTTTATTCCTCCTTTCTTCAGTTATTCAAAGAAAAGAGGAGTTTTTTTGCGAAAGTTTGATCGAATCCTATTCTCTCAACCAGTCAACCTGCGCAGGCGATCGATTAATGCGCGGTTGTATAGTTCCGTGCAAATTATTCCATTCTGTTAACACTTCTTGTCAGTTTTCCTATTTTGGGCTAAAATCAAGTACACAGATGTAGAGGTTACATGCCGAGTCTCAGTGATTATTAAAAATAATGGTCGAAGTTAGCGGATCATGAAAAATGCGAGCTTCAGCGAGCTTTTTCATGACCGCGAACTGAGACCATTATTTTTAATAATCACTGAGACGAGGTGTGTAACCTCTTTATTCCTCCTTTCTTCAGTTATTCCAAAAAACCAGGAGTTTTTGTGCGAAAGTTTGATCGAATCCGAATCACTCAACCAGTCAACCTGCGCAGGCGATCGATTAATGCGCGGTTGTATAGTTCCGTGCAAATCATTCCATTCTGTTAACACTTCTTTTCAGTTTCCCTGTTTTGGACTAAAATCAAGTACACAGATATGCTGTTATTCTGCTGTGGCGGTGAAGGCAGATATTGTGTGTTCTGTTTATTTTTTAGTATCGCTTAGTAAATGTTCTTTCGTCAAATGGGACTAGCAGACGAACTTTTGCACCCGTGTTCCAACGTTAAAAACTGTATGAAGTTCAGTTTTCTGGGGAAAATAGTGTATGAAACCGCTTTATGTTGTTTAAATTGATGAGATGTGTGCATTTGGTTGCGTGTGATCTGTTTATAAAATGAAATATTGTTGAAAACTGACCGTCGGATTGCAGTCAGTGTTGTCGAAGAAACTGCGTTAAAAGAAGGGGAACTACTCTTGTCGCCAGAGTATGAGTTACTTGCCTTGGGAATTTGCTTGTGGTGAACGGTTTGTGCACAGCAGATCTAGATTCAGAAAACAACCGAACTCATGGATTTTATATGGAGATTCATGTGTTCAGGCCTGTAGTTGTTAATTTAAATGCAGTATGTTTGTATTGTTTGCTCCAGAGATGTATACTTCGTACGTATAGAGCGTTCGGAACTTTTCAGTCGCAAAAGTAGTACCGAAACAGAACAGCTTCTCAACCCATTGCACTATCGAGGATTCAGGCTGTTGCTGGCTCGTTATTTGTTTGGTTGCTGGGTCATTATCGAAAAATAACTAGCTCTACAAGTTTACAGAGGTAAAGAAGCAGAGGGGGGAATAAATGCTGTTATTCTGCCGTGGCGGCAAAGGCAGATATTGTGTGTTCTGTATATGTTTTAGTATCGCTTAGGATAATGTTTTTTCGTCAAATGGGACTAGCAGACGAACTTTTGCACCCGTGTTCCAACGTTAAAAACTGTATGAAGTTCAGTTTTCTGGGGAAAATAGTGTATGAAACCCCTTTATGTTGTTTAAATTGATGAGATATGTGCATTTGGTTGCGTGTGATCTGTTTATTAAATGAAATATTGTTGAAAACTGACCGTCGGATTGCAGTCTGTTGTCGAAGGAACTGAGTGAAAAGAAGGGGAACTACTCTTGTCGCTAGACAAAGTATGAGTTACTTGCCTTGGGAAATTGCTTGTGATGAACGGCTTGACGGCACGGCAGATGAGATTCAGAAAACAACCGAACTCATGGATTTTATATGGAGATTCATGTGTTCAGGCCTGTAGTTGTTAATTTAAATGCGGTATGTATGTATTGTTTGCTCCAGAGATGTATACTTCGTCAGACCTGTTTACCCCTAAAACATTGCATGTGTATTTTCTGGGAGCAAAATGAGGCAAATGTGTAGTTTTGTAATTGAATGTGTAGAATTTCTCGTCGACCTATCACAACAACAAGAACAATGATTGCTACTTTTTACCACATGTATTGATTGACTGACGGAAAAATGGGAATTGCAGACAGTGCAATGAGCATGATGTTTTCCTTTCCGCGAAGACAAGGCATGGGTAGTCCTGATGATATTTTGGCAGAAAGACTTGGTTCGGCGCATTGCTCGTCTTTTTCTTTTTGGTCGGTGGCCTTTCGGAGTCATTTTCTTCACAGTTCTCATCTTCACTTTCGTGTGCTCTGCGTTCAGCCATTGTGTCGAAATGCCCGCATGGTTTGGCAGTAACGCTTTCAGTTGTGCCCGGCATTTGCTTGGAGAAGCCTATTCGGCATTAACAAGGTACAACGCAACGCCCGTGGGCGCTTTACGCGCTGCACGCAGCAAACAACTGCTGGCCGAAAACATGGATTGGAAAATGGATCGGTCAAGGGAGATGAAGAAAATTACGGATTGTGATATGCGTAGCTGAAACAATACCGTTTGCGTGCAGGGACGGGGCGGTGTGAGAGCACAACGGGACAAGGAACAGGTGTAAAGACCAAAAAAAAAAAAAAAAAAAAAATGTTGTTTTTTTTTTGTTTTGTTTTTTTTAAAAAATACCGTTTGCGTAGAAAACGACAGACTTGCGTAGTTGCGTAGTATATTATTCAAATTCGTAGTTTACTACGCTCAATGTGTAGTGTAAACAGGTCTGCTTCGTACATTAGAGCGTTCGGAACTTTTCAGTCGCAAAAAGTAGTACCGAAACAGAACAACCTCTCAACCCATTGCACTATCGAGGATTCAGGCTGTTGCTGGGTCGTTATTTGTTTGGTTGCTGGGTCATTATCGAAAAATAACTACCCCTACAAGTTTACAGAGGTAAAGAAGCAAAGGGGGGAATAAAGCATTTTAAAACGGTATACGTGTTTGTGCCAAAATCACACGCACACAAACAGACACAAGCGCACATATTTTCTATATATATTTGTGTGTGTGTGTGTGTGCGTGTGTGTATGTGTGTGTGTTTGTGTGTGTTTGTGTGCGTGCGTGCGTGTGTGTGTGTGTATGTGTGTGTGTGTGTGTGTGTGCGTGCGTGCGTGCGTGCGTGCTGTGCGTGTGTGTGTGCGTGCGTGCGTGCCCACAAACGAAAAGGCAAATATACACAAATGAAAATCTGCCCCCAACATCTCTCACATCCCATTTTACCTGGAAATTGAAGATTGTTGGTTGCTTCGGATACCGGAGGGGGACGCTGTGACGCCAGAAGCTAATGACGTAGAGACCGTTGTGACGGAAGCCTTGGGTTTGGAGAGAAAAGCGTCAAGTTTCTGATCCCTGCTGTCGGTACGGACCATCTGATGGGCATACACCTTATCGCCACCTGCAGCAAACATTTTGTTCTCACTGTGACATCGGGAATACAAATAAACAAAGGAAGTGTTTCGTATGTTATGGAAAATGTCATGATCTATAGACAAAATGAAACATTCACAAGAACGTCGACTTAATGGCCTTGCAATGGACAGACATAGAATAATGAAAACGTATCGCAGTATGCGTTGATTCGATCTCAAGATTGCGCGAGGCGACAGTAATGTGACATCGCGAAATCGGAGCTTGAAATGAAAAGGAGGAACTTTTGGTGATAGGATTATCGCAGCAAAGCAGACTCCCTTTAAAAGGGTCCGAGAGCATACCCCCCCCCCCCCCCCCCCCTGCAAAGTTTTGAAAAGTAACCACCCAACCAATGCATTACGTGTACTATGGACAAAACATTGAGGGAAAGAGAGTTTGAATAAAAGGAAAACACACCAGTAACCAGGTTAGGTACGTTTAAGTCAATATTTCGGAAAGAGAGGTTGTTTATTTAAAAAAAAAAAATTAATTTTTATTTTTTTACTTTTTTTTAATATGGGGGGATATTCTAAGGAAAAACCCATGACGATGTTACACTGGAATCTCGGCTAAAACCCTCTGACAGACAATGCCATTGATTACGTCTTCAAGACTGGGAAATGTTGTTGTGATGAGCGTCATTCAATGCGCACGCGACATCAAAATAATTGCAGACAATGTGAGCTTGTTAACACACGCATACCGGCACGGTTGGCCTAGTGGTAAGGCGTCCGCCCCGTGATCGGGAGGTCGTGGGCTCGAACCCCGGCCGGGTCATACCTAAGACTTTAAAATTGGCAATCTAGTGGCTGCTCCGCCTGGCGTCTGGCATTATGGGGTTAGTGCTAGGACTGGTTGGTCCGGTGTCAGAATAATGTGACTGGGTGAGACATGAAACCTGTGCTGCGACTTCTGTCTTGTGTGTGGCGCACGTTATATGTCAAAGCAGCACCGCCCTGATATGGCCCTTCGTGGTCGACTGGGCGTTAAACAAACAAACAAACACATGCATCGTTGGTTGAATGTTCATTATATTTAGTCAAGTTTTGACTAAATATTTTAACATCGAGGGGGAATCGAAACGAGGGTCGTGGTGTATGTGCGTGTGTGTGTGCGTGCGTGTGTGCGTGTGTGTGTGTGTGTAGAGCGATTCAGACTAAACTACTGGACCGATCTTTATGAAATTTGACATGAGAGTTCCTGGGTATGAAATCCCCGAACGTTTTTTTCATTTTTTTGATAAATGTCTTTGATGACGTCATATCCGGCTTTTCGTGAAAGTTGAGGCGGCACTGTCACGCCCTCATTTTTCAACCAAATTGGTTGAAATTTTGGTCAAGTAATCTTCGACGAAGCCCGGGGTTCGGTATTGCATTTCAGCTTGGTGGCTTAAAAATTAATTAATGACTTTGGTCATTAAAAATCTGAAAATTGTAAAAAAAAAAATAAAAATTTATAAAACGATCCAAATTTACGTTTATCTTATTCTCCATCATTTGCTGATTCCAAAAACATATAAATATGTTATATTCGGATTAAAAACAAGCTCTGAAAATTAAATATATAAAAATTATTATCAAAAAATTTTTTCGAAATCAATTTAAAAACACTTTCATCTTATTCCTTGTCGGTTCCTGATTCCAAAAATATATAGATATGATATGTTTGGATTAAAAACACGCTCAGAAAGTTAAAACGAAGAGAGGTACAGAAAAGCGTGCTATCCTTCTTAGCGCAACGAATACCCCGCTCTTCTTGTCAATTCCACGGGCACTGCCTTTGCCACGGGCGGTGGAGTGACGATGCTACGAGTATACGGTCTTGCTGCGTTGCGTTGCGTTCAGTTTCATTCTGTGAATTCGACAGCTACTTGACTAAATGTTGTATTTTCGCCTTACGCGACTTGTTTTTAATGTCCCTTCAACCTGATAGGCTGTGTGGGACTGATTCAAGTTTGTTTCCTTTCTCAGTTTATCACACGCGTAAAACACATGATAAACATCGACAAAACAGACTAATCGGTCATGGACTGTAATTATAATGTCTGGTTCTCTAATGATGTGTTAGGATTAAGCAGAACGCACTCGGGTTTTGTCTTTTTGTTTTTTTTAAACAATTTTATTCAAATAGCTACAAATAACAATGTCGCATACAATGAATTAAATACAACTTATAGAGTACAACAAGCTTAGCTTATAAACTTTTTTTTGTTTTTTGGGTTTTTTTGTTCCTCGAACACTCACACAAAAATGCTTCTAATCTGTAACTGCCTATTAAAAATACTTTCCAACAGTAAAAACGAATTTGATTTTCATATTTAGTCAAGTTTTGACTAAATATTTTAACATCGAGGGGGAATCGAAACGAGGGTCGTGGTGTATGTGTGTGTGTATGTGTGTGTGTATGTGTGTGTGTGTGTGTGTGCGTGTAGAGCGATTCAGACCAAACTACTGGACCGATCTTTATGAAATTTGACATGAGAGTTCCTGGGATTGATATCCCCATACGTTTTTTTCATTTTTTTGATAAATGTTTTTGCTGACGTCATATCCGGCTTTTCGTGAAAGTTGAGGCGGCACAGTCACGCCCTCATTTTTCAACCAAATTGGTTGAAATTTTGGTCAAGTAATCTTCGACGAAGCCCGGGGTTCGGTATTGCATTTCAGCTTGGTGGCTTAAAAATTAATTAATGACTTTGGTCATTAAAAATCTGAAAATTGTAAAAAAAAATAAAAATTTATAAAACGATCCAAATTTACGTTTATCTTATTCTCCATCATTTGCTGATTCCAAAAACATATAAATATGTTATATTCGGATTAAAAACAAGCTCTGAAAATTAAATATATAAAAATTATTATCAAAATTAAATTGTCCAAATCAATTTAAAAACACTTTCATCTTATTCCTTGTCGGTTCCTGATTCCAAAAACATATAGATATGATATGTTTGGATTAAAAACACGCTCAGAAAGTTAAAACAAAGAGAGGTACAGAAAAGCGTGCTATCCTTCTTAGCGCAACTACTACCCCGCTCTTCTTGTCAATTTCACTGCCTTTGCCGTGAGCGGTGGACTGACGATGCTACGAGTATACGGTCTTGCTGAAAAATGGCAGCTACTTGACTAAATATTGTATTTTCGCCTTACGCGACTTGTTTATATATACTAACGCACATCTTTCCAATCAAGATAATGTGGTTTCAATTTATACATAGTTGTCTTTTTCACCATTACAAAATTCATACCAAATAAAACATCACTAACTTTCAAAGCAATCTTAATTTCAGTACAAAAAATAAATTCTTCAATAAACTTCCAAAATCTGTATACAACCGGACATTCAAACAAGTCGCGTAAGGCGAAAATACAACATTTAGTCAAGTAGCTGTCGAACTCACAGAATGAAACTGAACGCAATGCAACGCAGCAAGACCGTATACTCGTAGCAAAGGCAGTGAAATTGACAAGAAGAGCGGGGTAGTAGTTGCGCTTTTCTGTACCTCTCTTCGTTTTAACTTTCTGAGCGTGTTTTCAATCCAAACATATCATATCTATATGTTTTTGGAATCAGGAACCGACAAGGAATAAGATGAAAGTGTTTTTAAATTGATTTCGAAAATTTAATTTTGATCATAATTTTTATATTTTTAATTTTCAGAGCTTGTTTTTAATCCAAATATAACATATTTATATGTTTTTGGAATCAGAAAATGATGGAGAATAAGATGAACGTAAATTTGGATCGTTTCATAAAACAAATAATTTTTTTACAATTTTCAGATTTTTAATGACCAAAGTCATTGATTAATTTTTAAGCCACCAAGCTGAAATGCAATACCGAAGTCCGGGCTTCGTCGGAGATTACTTGACCAAAATTTCAACCAATTTGGTTGAAAAATGAGATCGTGACAGTGCCGCCTCAACTTTCACGAAAATCCGGATATGACGTCATCAAAGACATTTATCAACAAGTCGCATAAGGCGAAATAACAACATTTAGTCAAGCTGTCGAACTCACAGAATGAAACTGAACGCAATGCAACGCAGCAAGACCGTATACTCGTAGCATCGTCAGTCCACCGCTCACGGCAAAGGCAGTGAAATTGACAAGAAGAGCAGAGTAGTACTTGCGCTGAGAAGGATAGCACGCTTTTCTGTACCTCTCTTTGTTTTAACTTTCTGAGCGTGTTTTTGATCCAAACATATCATATCTATATGTTTTTGGAATCAGGAACCGACAAGGAATAAGATGAAAGTGTTTTTTAATTGATTTCGAAATTTTAATGTTCATATTAATTTTTATATATTTAATTTTCAGAGCTTATTTTTAATCCAAATATAACATATTTATATGTTTTTGGAATCAGCAAATGATGGAGAATAAGATGAATGTAAATTTGGATCGTTTTATAAAAAAAATATTTTGTTTACAATTTTCAGTTTTTTAATGACCAAAGTCATTAAGTAATTTTTAAGCCACCAAGCTGAAATGCAATACCGAAGTCCGGGCTTCGTCGAACATTACTTGACAAAAATTTAAACCAATTTGGTTGAAAAATGAGGGCGTGACAGTGCCGCCTCAACTTTCACAAAAAGCCGGATATGACGTCATCAAAGACATTTATCAAAAAAATGAAAAAAACGTATGGGGATATCATACCCAGGAACTCTCATGTCAAATTTCATAAAGAGCGGTCCAGTAGTTTGGTCTGAATCGCTCTACACACACACACACACACACACACACACACACACACACACACACACACACACACACACACACACACACACACACACACACACACCACGACCCTCGTCTCGATTCCCCCCTCGATGTTAAAACATTTAGTCATAACTTGACTAAATGTAAAAAATGAAAATGAGAAAAAACGTCCGAGGATATCATACCCAGGAACTCTCATGTCAAATTTAATAAAGATCGGTCCTGTAGTTTAGTCTGAATCGCTCTACACACACACACAGACAGACACACATACACCACGACCCTCGTCTCGATTCCCCCCTCTATGTTAAAACATTTAGTCAAAACTCATAAATTAAGTTTTAAGCCGCCAAGCTGAAATGCAATACCAAAGTCCGGCCTTTGTCGAAGATTACTTTGCCAAAATGTCAATCAATTTCAACCTCTTCAACATTTACAACAAGCCGGATATGACATCATCAAAGACATTTATCGAAAAAAAGAAAAACACGTCTGAGGATATCATTCCCAGGAACTCTCGTGTAAAGTTTCATGAAGATGGTCGAAGATCGGTCCAGTAGTTTACTCTGAATCGCTCTACACACACACACACACACAGACAGACACAGACAGACAGACACACACACACTTATACACCACGAACCTCGTCTCGATTACCCCTCTATGTTAAAACATTTAGTCAAAACTTGACTAAATATAAAAAGGGAAGAGGGTTGAGAGCAACAGGCTTGGGGGTGGTGGGGATTGGGGGAAAAAATACGCACTTTCGGGAGAAGGCTAAAACTGCTTTCATCAGAGGAAATCCATAACAAGGAGGGGAATTTCAAACCCCGTAGCATACGACTTTCATTGAAAACGTGCTCGTGAGGTACTCTATTGACAGGAACGCAGTAAGTTGTAAGCCGTCGGCAAAGCACCAAAACTACTACAGCAAAGCTGCTTAACTTTTTTCATTTTGGGGGAAGTGGCACCAAGGACTGCCTGTAACGTCCAACAACTGCCGAAACTGTTATGGTCGTGTTGACAAATGTGCCAAAGAAGATAGGCCCTAATAACATCCCCAAGACTTTCTCATCATCTGGAACGATTTAAAGACACACACACACACACACACACACACACACACACACGCACAGATACGAACACGCGCATGCACACACACACACACACACACACACACGCGCACGTACACACACTCATACGGACGAGGAGCACCTTAGGTACCGGTCATACGCAGACGGATCTGTGTGACTTCTGTACGTACGAAATCCACATTAGGTACCGTTTGGCTATACACAGTGTGTAACCCGTACGGACGAAGGCGTTAAGTACCTGTTTCCTATACACACTGATGGTTGTGTATAGTGTCAGTAAAGTGTGAATAGGTGAGGATGGAACTTTAACCGTCGATCACTTTACATGTATATATGTTGCATGTTTTGCTTTTGATTTGTATGTTCCTTACTTTGTCATTTTGTTGTTTATGTTTATTTGCTTGTTTGCTTACTTGTCGATTGTTTGCTGGTTCGTTCGTTTACTTTGTTTATTTGTCATGTTGCTTTACTTGTTTATCATTTATTAGACATTTGTATTAGAAGTAAGGACCGGTTGTAAGAAAAGGCGTCACCTTAAACCTCTATCCTTGAAAAATAAAGTTCCATCATCATCATTATCATCTCTCTCTCTCTCTCTCTCTCTCTCTCTCTCTCTCTCTCTCTCTCTCTCTCTCTCTCTCTCTCTCTCTCTCTCACTTTTTACATTTAGTCAAGTTTTGTCTGTGCCGGTGTGCGTGCGCGTGTGTAGAGCGATTCAGAGTAAACTACTGGACCGATCTTTATGAAATTTTACATGAGAGTTCCTGGGTATGATATCCCCGGACATATTTTTCTTTTTTCGATAAATGTATTTGATGACATCATATCCGGCTTTTTGTAAAAGTTGAGACGGCACTGTCACACCCTCATTTTTCAATCAAATTGATTGAAATTTTGGCCAAGCAATCTTCGACAAAGGCCGGACTTCAGTATTGTATTTCAGCTTGGTGGCTTAAAAATTAATCAATGACTTTGGTCATTAAAAATCTGAAAATTGTAATTAATTTTTTTTTTATAAAACGATCGAAATTTACATTCATCTTATTCTTCATTATTTTCTGATTCCAAAAACATGTAAATATGTTATATTCGGATTAAAAACAAGCTCTCAAAATTAAAAATATAAAAATTATGATCAAAATCAAATTTCCGAAATCGATTAAAAAAACAATTTCATCTTATTCCTTGTCGGTTCCTGATTCCAAATCATATAGATATGATATGTTTGCATTAAAAACACGCTCAGAAAGTTAAAACGAAGAGAGGTACAGAAAAGCGTGCTATGCAGCACAGCGAAACCACCACCGCGCTAAACAGTCTCGTCAGTTTCACTGCGTTTTGCGCGAGCGGCGGACTACGGTCACTGTAAAAAAATGCAGTGCGTTCTGTGAGTTCCACAGCTTGACTAAATGTAGTAATTTCGCCTTAAGCGACTTTTTTTTTTTTTTTTAAATTGGAGAAAACCTGTTTCTTTTTTTTTTCTCTTTTTTTGTGGTTTGCATGGTTGTTTATACAAAAAGCAATTGAGGAGCCATACATGGTTACTTTTTTTCCTCCTTTTTTCCCCCTTTTTCTTGTCCATCCGCTCCCTCCCACCCCCCTCATAATATTCACAAACGTCATATATCACTTCACCTCATCTCGACTTATACATTACTCACATACTTCCAATGTACATTTCATTTTCCAATATACTAGTTAAATCTTATCCTACATACGTGAGAGAGACACCCGTGAGATAATAATCGTTCAAATCACACGTGTGTATATCATGTAAATGAGGTCATGTCAAGCAAGTCTGGCAGGGACCTGTTTTTCCACTGCTTATGATGCCAAAGTCACCGAGACAAACGTCATTATAGAAACACAAATTGCGCTCGCTAATTACCCTCGATGAATCTTTAGAATTAACACGTCACGCCACACTTTCAGAGTGACGTTTCTTTGCTTTGACGTAATAGATTGCACGAGGCTTTAGAAGAGATCGAGGTTCTAAAACAAGCGTCTTCAATTTAGCTGCCTCGAATGCAGGACATTTTCAGTAAAATACACGTAAGTACAGTATGTAGGATAAACAGAATACTACATGGCTTGCTGTTCCGTACCAGATTTACACGAGTTGTTTTTTTAAATATTGAACTGCGAGCGAAAGCGAGCTGTTCACTATTTGAAAAAGCAAGCCATGTAGCAAGCCATACAGCAAGCCATGTAGTATTCTCTATGTATCTATCACCATACTTATTCTATCACCATACTATTTGAAAAAGCAAGCCATGTAGCAAGCCATACAGCAAGCCATGTAGTATTCTCTATGTATCTATCACCATACTTATATTTACTAATACACATTTTTGCAATCAAAATAATGTGATTAAGTACCTTATTATTTTGGCATATATATTACTAGGTTGATAACCAAACAAGACATCGTGTTCTGAGAGGTGCACATTTGATCCTGTATTTCTAAAAATATAATGGACATTTTCTCAAAAGCTCGTCAACTTCTCACATTGCCCAAAAAAAGTGTTCAACATAATCAATGTGTTTACAAAATGTACATAATTTTGTTTCTCTAATTTTCATTTTATTTAATAATATATTCGTGGGATAAATATTATGTAATATTTTCCATTGTAACAATCGCAATCTTTCTTTTTTTGTACATTTGCTTGCTAACAGCCAATAACTGTGATCTAGTTTAACCTGATATTGATGTAACCAAAATGTAGCAGCGCAAGGCTCGCTCGCTTTATCAGCATGCGAAACTTTCTCGCGGAGGGGTTAATGATCACCGGGTTCCGTGTGTCAAGGTCATTATTGTGTTCGTCTGCTCGCGGGCTGGCTGTGTTTTTGCGAAGTGCAAGCGCTCGCACAGCAGTCTTCACTGCGCCGTACTCAAAACATCTAGAGGGACTGTATCCTATCTTTGTGCACAGCTGGTTAAAAGGAATCATATCTCCGTTAACCCAAATATCCTTCACCGTATCTAAGTGCGCTTCTATCCATTTTTTAAAATATAAGCTTTTATTTTTATAAACCACTTTTATATTGTTCCACAAACATTGATCGCCAAAGCGATCTTCTCTCTCATAAATCAATGCTTTATTATGGATTCATTTTAAGAGAACTTCTGTCCAAAAGTTTGATCGAATGCATTCAATACCTTGGAACAGTTTTAGTGGTGTTGTGGCTTTAAAACAAAGTAAATTTCTTCCCAATACCTGATAAAGACTTAATGGAATCGTTGTCCACGGTTCATGTTTTTGTTCGGTTGAAGTTTTGCTGCCCATGTGAGTAAAAAAGAAGTCTGCATATCGTGGACGTTTATCATGTTAATACCACCTTCTTCCACCACATTACACAATACATGTCGGCTTTTGTATTTGAATACTTCCTTTTCCAGAGAAACCTGAACAAAATAGTATTCAACTTATCGAGAACTTTAACAGGGGCAAGAAGCGCCTGCATAACGTAAACAAATTGTAAAACTAAGAAGGACTTAATAATACATAATTTGCCGCTTATACTTAAATTTCTTTTTGACTATCTGCAAATGATTTGTTCAACTTTTTCAAGTCTTTTGGACCAATTTTCCATAATTTCAGAGGCCGGGATGTCATTTTTAAAACTGACTAATTCCCATGATTTTCACCTGGGTATTCCATTTAATATCGCAATATTTCTCTTGACAGTTTTTACGCGATCCCAACCACATTGCTTCCGTTTTATTTTTATTTAATTTTAAAGGCTTACTAACTCGCTCCCGTGTTTACGATGTGTAGTTTGCCCACAATCGATGTCAAATGCATCATAAGGCCATATAATGACGATATGTCGCAATGCGCGGACCATATACATGCATTACAGCTTGTTCTAGCCTCTGAAAAAGTGAGGATGTCAACAAAGACGCGGAGTTATTTCCCTTGCGTCAACGTTCCCTCTGTTGGCAAATCTATAAATAGGACGATCTAGATCAAAATAAAAATTCAAATATCTCAACATTGAAGGGGTCCTAGACCACAATATTTTGCAGGGAACTTAATTTAGCATGTCTCCAGCTGTTGGTAAAGCAATTAGCGTGTATAGTCATCGAGTACATATGCCTTTAAGCGAGATATATTGGAGAAATCATCAATAATTTTCAAAACCGTTTCCATGTCGTTTTTATCTTGAAGTAAAACAGTTATGTCATCGGCGTACATAGCCAGTTTCAAGGTACGCGATGTTTGTTCTGCAAAACCTACATCTGGTAAGGCAAATCCTGTAATATTGGGGTGACTTCGGATTTTGATTGCTAATAATTCTACAGCAAGCACGAAGGCCAAAGGTGAGAGGGGACATCCCTGACGGATTCCGGAATTCACACTTATTTCTTCCGAAATCCAACCCATATAATTTATGCAGCTCGTGGTGTTTGTCATTAAAACTTTAATCCATTTAACAAATTTTTCGCCAAAACCAAATTTTTTAAAGGACCAGACCACATAGTCTTTTGAGATGGAATCGTAGGCTCGAGCGTAGTCAAGGGCAAGTAATAAATTACCTGCTTGATTTCTTTCATTAGCGTAATTAATGACATCATCAATTAATCTAATCAAGTTACTTGCCTTTCTTCCCTTAATAAATCCTGTCTGATCTTCTGACACGAGGTCAGAAATAACACCAGATAAGCACTGCGATAAACATTTTGCCAGCATTTTATAATCTGTATTGGTTACAGATACGTATAGGGTCTCCAATTCTTAAGGCTATCTCTCGGCAAATCTTTACCCTTATGGATCAACGTGATAACTGCTCTTTTCTGAGTATCTGACAATTCACCAACTGTAAATGCACTTTGAAGGGAATTAACCACCATCATTTTTACTTTAGGCCAAAAAACATTCATGAAACTTGTACTCAATCCGTCTAAACCTGGTGACGAACCTTTTTTTTTTAATAAAGACAGCGCCCTGCCGATTTCTAACACGGTAAAATCAGTTTCCAAAACATATTTTCGTTCGTCATTTAACTGAGGAATATTTAAATTAAGAACTTTAATTTCAGCATCCTCCTCAACAAAATTCCCATTTTTATCAAACACGTTATTGTAAAATCTCACTTGCTCCTGTAAAATTCCTTTTTGCGTCGTTATTGAGAGCCATTTTCATCAATTAATCTGTCCATACATTTTAAATTAGCTTTCATTTTTTCCATATTTAAAAAATATAATATCCCTTCACATGCACAATTCTTTATAACATATTACAACCAAATACAATAGCAAATAAGCAAAAAAACATGGTTTGAAAGGGTAGCTTTATTGGGGTTTTTTCGAACGATGTAAGGATCACTATATCCCGCCAAACCGCAACACGGTGGCCTAGTGGTAAGGCGTCCGCCCAGTGAGCGGGAGGTCGTGGGTTCGAACCCCGGCCGGGATACCCAAGACTTTAAAATTGGCAATCTAGTGGCTGCTCCGCCTGGCGTCTGGCATTATGGAGTTAGTGCTAGGACTGGTTGGTCCGGTGTCAGAATAATGTGACTGGGTGAGACATGAAGCCTGTGCTGCGACTTCTGTCTTGTGTGTGGCGCACGTTAAATGTCAAAGCAGCACCGCCCTGATATGGCCCTTCGTGGTCGGCTGGGCGTTAAGCAAACAACCAACCAAACAAACAAACAAAATATATCCCGCCAACTAGAGTTATTACGGCTTGTTGATTTTGCTGATATAAAAGTCATTGTTTCTCACTTCATTGGTGCAAACAGTGTAATTTTGTGTTATACATTTTATTGTTATGCAATGGTTGTTATATTTGTAAGCATAAGAGAGAGAGAGAGAGAGAGAGAGAGAGAGAGAGAGAGAGAGAGAGAGAGAGAGAGAGAGAGAGAGAGAGAGAAAGAGAGAGATTTTTCACTCCATCAAAGTGTCTCCTTTTGAATGCTAAATATAAGTCAGGGAATACGTCTAAAAATGGCATCCAAATTCCAGGAAATATGTATATTACCTGGATATTTTAGGGAATATATATATTCATTGAGTGAAACAGGGAATACGTATAAATCAAATCTCTTATATTATTAAAAGCTGCATCAAAAGGTTTGCAACATTGATATCGGGACTACACAAAATAGAATGTTTATATAATGGGTGGTGGTGGATAATGCTATCTGGATTAAAATATAAAAAGAGGTAAACAGGTGGCGAACTGTATTAAGTTTCACTGACGGTCTAGTCTTCAGTGACAGTGCAAATAACAAATCAGAGGTGATTCTTGCTAATCATCAAACTTTTATTTATCCGTATGAATTTAGCAATGAAAAACGGATTGACAATTAAGGTTAAAGAGAGAGGAAGGGAGAGAAAGAAGGAGGGGGAGAGAGAGGGAGGGGGAGAGAGGGAGGGGGGGGAGAGAGGAAGGGCGAGAGAGAGGGATGCGTGGGGCTGGCGGTGGAGGTGGGGGGCCGTGGAAAGGAGCAGCTAGTCGTAGAGCGGTTCGACTCGCGCAGTGGCTATACATTACACGGTTCGCGTGCCATCAATTAGAACGTCGTCAAGTAGGTAGCCCGCTGAGAAACCTACTGGAGAGCAAGAGAGACAGCTGGACGCATTCCTTGTTTATGGTCAGCAGATTAATGTACTGCCACACTGAGATTGAAGTCGCAGAGGCTTACATCGGACTGGGTGGCCGAGTGGTATTTGTTTGTTTGTTTGTTTGTTTGCTTAACGCCCTGGCCGAGTGGTAACGCACTTGCGGAAGCGAGAGGTTGCGAATTCGACCCTGGGTCAGGGCGTTAGCAATTTTCTCCCCCCTTTCCTAACCTAGGTGGTGGGTTCAAGTGCTAGTCTTTCGGATGAGACGAAAAACCGAGGTCCCTTCGTGTACACTACATTGGGGTGTGCACGTTAAAGATCCCACGATTGACAAAAGGGTCTTTCCTGGCAAAATTGAATAGGCATAGATAAACATGTCCACCAAAATACCCGTGTGACTTGGAATAATAGGCCGTGAAAAGTAGGATATGCGCCGAAATGGCTGCGATCTGCTGGCCAATGTGAATGCGTGATGTATTGTTGTGTAAAAAAAATTCCATCTCACACGGCATAAATAAATCCCTGCGCTTTGAATATGTGCGCGATATAAATTGCATAAAATAAAAATAAAATAAATAAATCCCTGCGCTAAGAGCTGTACCCACGGAATACGCGCGATATAAGCCTCATATTGATTGATTGATTGACATCCTCGTATAGTCACAGTATACTGACACCAGTTCTAGCATGATAGAGCGGCTGTCACTATATTACTTGTGATTAAAACAAAAAAATGCCTGATGGGAAACAATGATGGGAAAAAAAATGTTATGACAAGGATTCCCCTAATATTTCCGAATGTCATTTCTACAATGACGCTTTAAATAACGGCTTGATGAAAGTTGGTTGACGTGAAATGTGGCTTGAAAAAAAAGAGCATTAAACCTTTAACGTAATGCAGCAAGCAGAGAATGCAGAGAATATGGAATATTATCTGTCATAGGAGTACGATACCAGTTAATCACGTCTAACCGAATGTTTGGAGATTCGAGAGTGGAGGATAAGTAGAGTGATATATGGGGGGTGTCATTATTGAAGAAAGAGAGATGGAGAGAGAGGAGAGTTGGGAAAAGAGAGAGTGTGTGTAAGAAGGTGAGAGACAGAGGGCGATGGGGAGAGGTTGAGTGATCATATGAGGGGTGTTGTCAATATTAGAGAGATAGAGGGGAAGAGAAGGAGAGAGAGAGATGGGAGGGTGAAGAAAGAGAGAGAGTGTGTAAGATGCCTCCATAAGAGATGTAGCCTAGAATAAAAGCAATATCTCTCGATACATGTATTATTTCTCTTAGCATGTAAGTTATTGTTCGTAGGCCTAATATGAAAACAATAATTTGAAGTCTGAATCCAGTATCATTATTTTGAACTGTTTCGGTCTATACAACGCTTCCGTGTAGCATATATATCTTTCATTGACGAGCCGCAGGAGCGGCGAGTCATATGGTCTCGGCTCGGGAGCTGTCTGTG
>NC_090256.1:37176745-37199245 GCF_037325665.1 Littorina saxatilis
CTCGCTTCTCAACAGTCCATGACAAGTGTCATGAACTTGCGAGTTTTAGCAATAAACCTTTTTTGTAGTGGAAAAAAGCTCTTTGAATTTAACTGAATTGGGGCGGGCATAACTAATAGCACCGTAACAACTGTTTTCTATAATTGGTAAAAAAAAAGGACATACAAAAATATAATGGAACTCGTCCCAAAGGTCACCTGATGAACATTTGTGACAGATTCTGTCTTGTCTGGGAACACCAAGAGTCCTACCTTTTTGTATAGGCAATTTATGATTCAGTGTTCTAAATTCTAAAACAGCGTTTGCTAAATTAACCGGCAGGATAGACAAGTACTTTTCAAACTCAAAATTCTCTTTATACATTCTATAATTATAATAAAACTCATTGTTATTTATTTCTGAATGCCAGGTTTGGACAAATTGGTCTTGTAGCCTATTTTTCATCATGCTTTGAAAGTATTAAAATAACCACCATCCGTTACATTATCGCTAGTTTGATTGTGCCAAAAATCACTAAAGCCTAACTCATTTAGAACACCATGGACAGAAAGCAGAAATTTTGACTTGTATACACCAGATTCATACATTTTAAACAAAAAAACGATATGTCACACAAGAAAGTTTGTCAGAATCATTAGAAAATGCAAGTTTGTACCAAAAATTCAACATACGACATTTCGCTTGAATACTTACAGGGAACTGACCTAATTCACACCCAAAACCATGTTTGTTGGTGTTGATTTGCAACTTTCAAAATCATCTTAAAAAATCGTATCTGGTAATTTGTTAGCTAAATCAGACATGTAAGGGCACCATACTTCAGAACCGTAAAGTAAAATAGGGACCACAGTTTTTTCAAAGAGGTCAATTTGGACATCAAGAGGCAAAAACAGTTTTCTAGTTTTACGTAATAAAGCAAACATGGCCTTGGAGGCACGGTCATACAAATTCTCTTCTGTGCAACAGTAAATTTACCATTGTAGCTAAATTTAATACCCGGTATTGAATGGTAGATTTTTATGGTGGTTGTCACACAGGCAGCGACGGCTTTACTGGTCGGACCCAGTTGTGCGTTACCTCGCTTTTGCCTTTAATGACTGACTTGCTGACTTTGGGGATTAACGTCCTCTGAGGTAACTAGGATCTATTTGGGAACATTTACCGTGATACTGTAAGAGGAGCAAGAAAAGAAAAGAAAAAAGATTTAAAACAAAATAGGGGATGAGGGGGGGGGGGTAGATGGGGGGAGGGATGAGACCATGGAACTAGTTTTTAGAAGTTATGCAATCAAACATTTCAATGAATCAATGAGTCTTATATCGCGCATATTCCGTGGCTAAAGTTCTAGGCGCTCTGCAGTGATGCCGTGTGAGATGAAATTTTATACGGCCAGTAGATTGCAGCCATTTCGGCGCATATTTACCTTCACGGCCTATTATTCCAAGTCACACGGGTATAGGTAGACAATTATTAACTGTGCCTAAGCAATTTTGCCAGGAAAGACCCTTTTGTCAATCGTGGATCTTTAACGTGCACACCCAATGTAGTGTACACATTTAAACATTGTAGGCTCAGACCACTTCGCCGTATTTAATTTTAGACACACGTACGTTATTAGACGCGAAAGTGCAATACTTAATGATCCGCTCAAAGCACTGTTGAAGCAACAATTTGTCTTTTGGTCGCAGATAAGGACATACTCTATCAAAACATGTGAATATATGTCTCAAGCATGACTAAACGCCCCGAAGGGCTCCGTCTAGTAACTCTATTTTTGATATCGTTTTTTAAATGTCAGCAATTTGCAATGAGGTCACCCATCATAAAATAAGGTTATTAATTATTTCCATACGCCATCTAAGTGAAACGGAGGCATTTTGTATCGCTGATTTTATTTACAAACTGCTCTTGCAGCGGATCATTTGATCGGAACTAAATAAGTAAAGTGAAAATAGGTAAATAAATATATAGATGGATAAATCAGAAAACAAGATTGCAAAACATAAACACGTTCATAAAACATGTTAGTTTCCACTATTGCCGTAAACAAGTTCTCTGCAAAAACATTGAAAGTCAAATACTGTTTTCGCCTCTGTTTCTTCTTGTTGTTGATTTTTTACATTAATTTTAGTCAAGTCTTGTAGATTTTATCTTTGAAATATTTGCTTTGTGTTTCGTAACAGAATTAACTATGGTATTGTGTTGCTTAGTACTTGATGCATGAATTGGCGTCTCGCAGAATTAAACGCCGCTGAGGAAGGCCTGGCAACAGGTCGAAAATTTGGGCTGCCACTTGAAATTCTTTGTTAGGCTTTTCTTTTCCTTGATTTTGTTGACATCTCTCTCTCTCTCTCTCTTTCTCTGTGTATGTGTGTGTGTGTCTCTCTCTCTCTCTCTCTCTCTCTTTCTCTCTCTCTTTCTCTCTCTCTCCCCCTTTCTCTCTCTCCCCCCTCTCTCTCTCTCTTTCCCCCTCTCTCTCTATTTTCTCTCTCTCTCTTTCTCTCTCTCTCTCAGTCAGTCTCTCTCTCTCTCTCTCTCTCTCTCTCTCTTTCCCTGCCTCACAAACACAAATACACACGCACTAACACACACAAAGCAGCAGGCCGGGATGCGGCAAATTGGGTAAGACAGACTGGGATACGGCAAGTTGGGAGAGGCAGGATGGGATGCCGCCAACGCATCTAGCAGTGCAAATTCTACAGGGGGGGGCGTTCTTTTAAATCAAGTTTTGCCCAGTTTTGATTTTGCCGGTTTTGGTAATCCTACATTCCTCCGTGCGACAGCGGACTAAATGCGCATTTAAAACTATTTAGATGTTTTGCTTAAATTTTGACTTGGAGCGAAATAAATTAAAACATCTTGTTCGTTGTGCTTTTGTTTTAAATCAAAGAGTATTCCATTTCTAAATTAAATATCACTTGCCTGTTAGCTCTTTATTGTTGTTGCAATAGTTGTATATACTTGGAAGAAAAAAAGGCATACAACGAGACAGTTATGGTAGCCAAAGAAGCAAATATGAATAAGAGACCTTCCTCCGTTTTTTCGTTTTACTGACAGATGACTCAATTCGTCATCAATGACTTGTTATTGGCGCCACAAAGCCAAGAACTCACCCTTTTTCCTCCGGCGAGTATGACTCCAGGGCGTAACTCCACACACTCAGATTTGTTCAAGTGGTCTGTATTCCCAATGGGTAGGGAGGGGGGGCATGAAACCTGCTTAAGTGTGCCAGGTAACGTGTCACTATTTCAAGAAAACAAAACACCACAAAAGCTTCTTGTGTGATTAAAGAATTACTCAAGCGAGCGATAAGTGTGTGATCACATCCGTTCTGTACCCCAGGACAGCTTTAGAGAATGCGTCATACTCATTCAGCTATTTCCTTGTTCATGATCGAAAAGAATGGAAAGCTCCAAAACAAAAACAATCTTTGGAACTTTAAGCAAAGGGTTCTCTGAAGTTTCAACAATCATTTCAAGATATTGCCTTGACCGGGGAAAGATAACATAGATGGGTAAAAGCCGGCACATAGTTCATGAACTGATACACGTAAAATTGACGGGTGTAAGCCAGCAAATATTGTATGGACTATAAAAGCCTAAAAAGGAAGAACAGTGTTCTTGTTACGGCGATGACCTTAAAGGTTATCTCACAGAATGTTGTTTGAAACCCAACAGAAACAAATAAAAACAAAAACAAAAAGGTCAGACATTTAACGTAAGAGTTTATAATAGGATGCTTCGAAAAACTTATTGAATTAGTTATACATGTATACATCTGTTGAAGGCTTCTCGGTACCGTAAATATAAAAGAAGGCGAACATTCAAAGAACTATTGAGGTAGGGGTCCAAATCAAAAGTAACGAAATTGCCTTACTTTTGTTCTTAACCAATATACATTCAACATTTAATATACATGCCAAGCGTTTCAAGGGTGCTGCCAATTGTTTCTTTCAGCATTTGTTGAACATTTATTAACACTGTTTCTACAAGTAGACCCAAATTGATTTAGTCTTAAATTCCAACACAACGGGTTTTTTCTATACTGCATTTTACGTTTGACAAGAAACCTGATTTAGACCACCCAGATACGGTATTTGCAAAATATTTATCTCTTTTATATCATTTTTCAAAATTGTTGTTTATGAAATCGAAAATCACATCGAAAAATGTCACTATTCGATGTTCCCTCACTAATCTGGGTGTGAAGGGTTTTCTTGAAGCAGACACCGGGGCTTGCTAAACGATTGCCGCTTAAGCGGAGGGGAGTCAAGCGTGATTAAGTGCCTGGCCTGCCAATTGACACCTACCGGCGAAAACACACAATAGGCCACAAGGAAGTTTTCTTTTGTCGGAGAACAAGGAAGAGGCATGCTGGCTGTCTCTGGATCATAATTATGTAGACTATCTTTGAATATGTCCGAGTTTGTTTATGTTTGAGAAGGAGTACGCACAAGACAGACAGACAAGCAAATAACATATAGACACTAAACAATCTAAGTAGTAAATGGATTTATGCTGATCTGTATGTGAGCAGCACACGTCTTCAGATGTCTATAAAAAGATGTATGAGCAACTGCAGAACTAAAACATGCAGAATATTATGAAGCATCGATTGGAGATAACTATATTGCGAGCATGACCAAAATGTGAAATCATGTTTTTGACAGTTTTGAACTGCCAAAATGAAGTGAGGAAATGGAGTTTATCTTTTAAGCATTGCAAGGGGTTCTAGAACTGTCCGAGGGGGTATTGGGAGATAAGTGTTACCATACATGGTGTACCTCAATCAACATTAGACATTCAGTGACTTTAAAACAGCCCTTACAGGCATGATCAGCGCGTTTTCCATGGATGATTGCGTTCATGTCTTTGATGAATTTGTCTCGACATTGCGCGTGTGTAACTTCACAACGAAGGGGTTAATTTGTCCAGTACTTTGAGTTTAAGAAATAATTGTTATGGTCATATTTGTTGTGCAAAAACTTCAGTTCGACCATTTTACACAGTTTTGAATGTTTATTTATTTATTTATTTATTTATTTATTTATTTATTTATTTATTTATTTATTTATTTATTTATTTATTAAGGAGATTTCTATAGCGCATAACGAAAAGCACTATGCGCTTTACAATATCACTAAGTATAAGCACACGCAAACATACTCTGATTAAATAGAACTTAGTTTAGCAAGACATACTAAGAACACTAAACATTTGAGTTCATACAAAAATTGAGAACTAAATTAAATACTGGACAAGCGATTTAAATAAGCTTAAGGCCTACGCCAACTGCAATGGGCTAATTCAAATACAAAAGTTTAGTTAACTATAAAAGGCAGTGCATAAAACTCCATAATCCTAAGAGGGTCAAACAAATAAGAAACATAAGACTAGATAGTGTCTGTAAAAGAAGCCGACATTTACCCTTTTCTCCAACATTTGTTCCAAAACACACCTCCGAATGATTGTCGATGACTCGAAAGCTTTCCTATCTTGTGATTGCCTTGAACCTAGCTACAACTGCTTTGTGTTTAATAACTATCATCATGTATTGAATCCCGTGCTCTTTCTTCGGCGGAGGTGGGGGGGGGGGGGGGGGTAGATATTTTGCTGGTAGTATTTTTTTCGACCGAGTTATCTATATTCGTTGGGCAGTTTTCTTTGTCGGACAGATTTTTCACACAAATGACCAGGAAACCAGATTACGTAAGCCGTGTCAGCTGTACCCTTTGTAAAAGTCAACGTAGCTCGAGAACGGCATTGAAGTATTGGTGTTCTTTACCTTGCCCAAGAAGCAGCGCATATGAGAATACGTCACACACTCGAGTCAAGGACGTCGTAAAATGGCCCTCGGTCAAGTTATCACCGAGAACCATTTTATGATGTCCTTAACAATTATGTGTTAGTCGGCTTAGAATATGCGCGCAGGTTTCATTGAAAGTCAAATACTGTTTTCGCCTCTGTTTCTTCTTGTTGATTTTTTACATTAATTTTAGTCAAGTCTTGTAGATTTTATCTTTGAAATATTTGCTTTGTGTTTCGTAACAGAATTAACTATGGTATTGTGTTGCTTAGTACTTGATGCATGAATTGGCGTCTCGCAGAATTAAAGGCCTGGCACTTGAAATTCTTTGTTAGGCTTTTCTTTTCCTTGATTTTGTTGACATCTCTCTCTCTCTCTCTCTTTCTCTGTGTATGTGTGAGTGTCTCTCTCTCTCTCTTTCTCTCTCTCTCTCTCTCTCTCTCTCTCTCTCTCTTTCTCTCTCTCTTCTCTCTCTCTCCCCTTTCTCTCTCTCCCCCCTCTCTCTCTCTCTTTCTCTGTCTCCCCCTCTCTCTCTCTCTATTTTCTCTCTCTCTTTCTCTCTCTCTCTCAGTCACTCTCTCTCTCTCTCTCTCTCTCTCTCTTTCCCTGCCTCACAAACACAAATACACACGCACTAACACACACAAAGCAGCAGGCCGGGATGCGGCAAATTGGGTAAGGCAGACTGGGATACGGCAAGTTGGGAGAGGCAGGATGGGATGCCGCCAACGCATCTAGCAGTGCACATTCTACAGGGGGGGGGGGGGGGGGGGGGGCGTTCTTTTAAATCAAGTTTTGCCCAGTGTTGATTTTGCCGGTTTTGGTAATCCTACATTCTTCCGTGCGCATTTAAAACTATTTAGATGTTTTGCTTAAATTTTGACTTGGAGCGAAATAAATTAAAACATCTTGTTCGTTGTGCTTTTGTTTTAAATTAAAGCGTATTCCATTTCTAAATTAAATATCACTTGCCTGTTAACTCTTTATTGTTGTTGCAATAGTTGTATATACTTGGAAGAAAAAAAAGGCATACAACGAGAAAGTTATGGTAGCCTGATTTAGACCACCCAGATACGGTATTTGCAAAATATTTATCTCTTTTATATTATTTTTCAAAATTGTTTTTTATGAAATCGAAAAATCACATCGAAAAATGTCACTATTCGATGTTCCCTCACTTAATCTGGGTGTGAAGGGCTTTCTTGAAGCAGACACCGGCGCTTGCTAAACGATTGCCGCTTATTAATAAGCGGAGGGGAGTCAAGCGTGATTAAGTGCCTGGCCTGCCAATTGACACCTACCGGCGAAAACACATAATAGGCCACAGTTTCTCTATTTTTCACATAACGTTTCACTCTTAAAGTTTTTAACAAAAGGTGGTCCTTAGTTTTAACATCTTTTTTGAAATAATATATGAATTAAAGATTATGCTTTTAATGGACACATTTTCACACACATGACCAGGAAACCGGATTACGTAAGCCGTGTCAGCTGCAACCTTTGTAAAAGTCAACGTAACTCGAGAACGGCATTGAAGTACTTTCGGTGTTCTTTACATTGTCCAAGAAGCAATGCACATGAGTATACTTGACACACTCGCGTTGTGCTTGGTTTGGCCATAAACACTATCTAGTCAAGGACGTCGTAAAATGGCCCTCCGTCAAGTTTTCACCGAGAACCATTTTATGATGTCCTTGACTATTATGTGTTAGTCGGCTTAGAATATGCGCGCAGGTTTGAAAGTTTTGAACCATTCGATTATCTCAACAGACATCCTTTGATGTAGTGGAGTAGTGGTAGGTGTCACGAAATGGGATATAAGTCTGTGATAAAGGTGATGTTTATTATTATGAAAATGTTCGTGCCACCCACGCGCTTTTTCACGCTAGAAGCCAACAAAAAAGTTTATTTCATGTTGATTAATCACATTACTTGTGAAAGTCTTATGTTTTCTCGTGCGCACGTGTGCGTGTGTGTGTGTGGGAAAATATTAAACAGCTGTGCTTTCATGTTACCATTCAGAGAGTGCTTTGATCATAATTAAGCTTTAAGCCCGCGTGAGAAACAGACGATACTTCTGCACGTATGGTTTGATATCTGCCGGGAACATTTTGTATGACTTTTTTGACTGATTAGGCAAAGGGATTACACGAAACCGACTCAAGCCTTGTTGAATGTCAAAGAATTCAAGCATGCCGAAGTGTCTGTACGGGCCTGAGGAAAAGCACCTTCGGTAACCGTTTCATGTCCAATCCTAAAACGTGTATGGGAATACTTTAAGCATAACATTCGGGTGGTTTTTTTCCGAATAGAAAATATATAATACATCCATGCGATTTTATGGAATAACTCTGTTAAGTGTTTTTGTTATTGTTGCCAGAACAGCATTATCATATTCTGTAAGATAAAATCGGTTATTGTCAGTTTGTTTGTTTCCTTTTGTACACAGCGAAAACAAAATCGAATAGAAATTATACATCCATGCATTTTTCATGGAATAACTCCATGAAGTGGTGTTGTTGTTGTTGTTGTTGTTGTTGTTGTTGTTGTTGTTGTTGTTGTTGTTGTTGTTGTTGTTGTTGTTGTTGTTGTTGCGAGAACAGCTTGATAAAATTCTGTGAGATAAAATCGGTTTTTGTTAGTTTGTTTTATTTTGTACAATAAAGATATTCAACATTTTTCGCCAAGATTTCATGGTCTCGCCTAGGTGACAATGGCCGCAAGCATAAACGTTGTTTTGACCACGACTTGAATGTATGTAAATTTCTATTTGTGTCCCCAGAATAAGATTCTATTTGGGACATGAGGTGGTTGTACGCTAAGAAAAAGCTGGGTGTGTGGGGGTGGGGCCGGGAGGATGACGGGAGTGGGGCTGTACAAGTTAAAAGTTGCGTTGATAAAAGTTATAAGCGTTTGGTATTGGGCGTTGAGAATCATCCAATACAATTGACACTGGACATTTGAAGACGCAACAGTGGTCGACACGGGGAGCATCATAAACACCGCCCAATTGGATTGCATGACTTGACCGTCCTGCAGTGATGTCGTTCTCGTCGGCTATTGGTCAGTGGATTTTGAGAGCGCACGTGCCGGACAATTAAGGTGTTCATATGATTGGTTAATACACTGACACGGTTCTCACCCCTTTGAGAGGTCGTGGCCTACATAAAGTTAGTTCGTTTCGCAAATTAGCAAAAGTCCTCAAAAAAGTCGATAGTCACAGAGACTTTGTGTTCATAACAACCCAAAAACCAGAAGAAAAAGACCTGAGAGGCTACCTGGAGCTCTGCCTCACCTCTATGGTGACTGCTAGGCAGAAGCAGAGCCCCGAGGCTCTCATCAACTTATTAACGGATACCTACTGTTTTGTGACAAAAAATAAAGTGTCCGTCCCTAAACCAGACACCTATCTCATGGCCCTCAGCGCTCTCGCGGGGAGCAGAGATCTGTCGTCTGAGGAAATTCTCACAATTAAAAAATCACTGTAAGTCCCTTGTAATTCTGGACTCCCTAAATGGGGGGCAAAATAAAATAAAGCCAGCATAAATATATGATCGTCATTTGTCAACGATATTAACTTAAACAAAGGGGACACACAGCTCGCAGGGAGGGAAGGGCATTGCCCCACCTCGCGGGCGTGTGCGTGTTTTTTTTTTTTTTTTTTTTCCTGATGATTTTAAACTCCTGTTTTCGGATTACACAATAAACATAACAACATGATTATATAAACGAGAGGATAGCTGTTTCCTCTCTCAGTTAATACTGCTAATGTGACGTCGCCTCCCCTGCGACTATTGTAGTGGCGGGGAGGTCGACGGACAACGCAGATAGATCTTTTTTATCCTATTTAAAATAAACAAATGCCGCATAGCAACTCATGCGTGCGTCAATGAAATGATGTATCCAAATGTTACTACCCTATAGAAGATCAGTATTACGTTTTGCGCATGTTCTTTATATTTTTCTCACAATGTTGTCACTTTTAAACCTTCTAACAGGTGGTCCTGAGTTTTATCTTTTTCTTAACGAAACTAAAATTGAATTAAAAATCCATGTTTTTAATGGTCCTTCCCCTAGGAAGTCAACGCATATAAAGGAAAAATTATCCCCGAGTATATTTCTCATTGCCCCACCCCCCTCCCTTATTCATGGAGAGCGGGGCCGGGGTCCTATCACGGTCGGGATTGCTTGGTCTTGCCCTTTTCTTTCCCTCCTTTTCTTCTTTTAGCGTATCATCAACTCAGGTCCCTAAAAGGAAAATGTCCTGTGAGGACGTAAAGGACCCCCTTTTTTTTACAAATTAGCAATTGTCCGGTCAGACATCATATGGTGCGGGTGTTAAATCTGTCAGTTTGCAAGAGAGATAATTCGAGTTTGTGAGACTTGTTGCATACAGTGGTAAATACCTGATTTTGATGACTTTGGTGATCTTTCTCAGACGGGAGGAATAGCAGAAAGGCAAGAAAATAAAAGTGAGTGATTTTGATTCTATTGATTGTGCCTATGATTAGGTTAGATTGAATAGATTAGATTGTGCAAGCAGGATTCCACCATGGAATACATTTAATTTATATGAGGGTTAACGTTGTCTGCACCATCTCAGAAAAACTATCATATTTTGATCTAAAAACATCATCTCGGTTATAATGTAGTATATAACAGCTTAAAGCATGTCACATTTATAGAACAAACAAAAAAAATAATAATTTCGCTAGTATCGTGTACACTACATTGGGGTGTGCACGTTAAAGATCCCACGATTGACAAAAGGGTCTTTCCTGGCAAAATTGTATAGGCATATATAAAAATGTCCACCAAAATACCCGTGTGACTTGGAATAATAGGCCGTGAAAAGTAGGATATGCGCCGAAATGGCTGCGATCTGCTGGCCGATGTGAATGCGTGATGTATTGTGTAAAAAAACAAATCCATCTCACACAGAATAAATAAATCCCTGCGCCTTGAATATGTGCGCGATATAAATTGCATGCATAAAATAAAAAATGAAAAAGATAAAAAAAATGATAAATAAATCCCTGCGCTTAGAACTGTACCCACGGAATACGCGCGATATAAGCCTCATATTGATTGATTGATTCGGGAACGTAGAAGAAGAAGAAGAAGAAGATTGATTGATTGATTGATAGTATTTTGCGTGTGATATTTTCCGAGTGTGATAAAACAAGTTAGAATGACAATAAATCGGAAAGACTTAGTTAGGGTTAGAGTGGTAACGCACTTGCGCTCGGAAGCGAGAGGTTGCGAGTTCGACCCTGGGTCAGGGCGTTAGCAATTTTCTCCCCCCTTTCCTAACCTAGGTGGTGGGTTCAAGTGCTAGTCTTTCGGATGAGACGAAAAACCGAGGTCCCTTCGTGTACACTACATTGGGGTGTGCACGTTAAAGATCCTACGATTGACAAAAGGATCTTTCCTGGCAAAATTGTATAGGCATATATAAAAATGTCCACCAAAATACCCGTGTGACTTAGAATAATAGGCCGTGAAAAGTAGGATATGCGCCGAAATGGCTGCAATCTGCTGGCCGATGTGAATGCGTGATGTATTGTGTAAAAAAAATTCCATCTCACACGGCATAGATAAATCCCTGCGCCTTGAAAATGTGCGCGATATAAATTGCATAAAATAAAAATAAAATAAAAAATAAATAAATCCCTGCGCTTAGAACTGTACCCACGGAATACGCGCGATATAAGCCTCAAATTGATTGATTGATTGAAAGACTTAGTTATCGTACAGTAACAACATGTCATTTAATTACTTGATTTTGGGATAGTTTCGGAGCAGTTTTGAAAAAAATATTGCATGGGTTCAGTCTCGTTTTCACGTCCAAATCGTCAGAAAACTTTCCAAAATGTAAGACAAATTCTGCAGAGCAGCTGAGCTGCTCTTCACACAACTTTTCTGTCGGTGTCTGTGTGTCTGTTTATCTTTCTCTCTATGTCTCTGTTTCTCTGTCTCTCTCTTTCTCTGGCTCTCTCTCTCTCTCTTTGTCTGTCTGTCTGATTGTTTCTTTTTTGTCTCTCTTTCTGTCTGTCTGTCTGTCTGTCTGTAAAGCTGTCATAACTGTTCCTTTTATTTCTATCTTTTTCCTTGTTTTTGATTAGAATTTTGACTGTCTGCGGGATGAAAAAAAGAGCATTTTAGCATTTCTTATTCTGTTAGTGTTAAGATAAAGATCAATTCAATTCAATTTAATTCAATTCAATTCAATACAATTCTCTCTCCCTCATTCTCATTCTCATAAATCAGACTCAGTGTTTGTGTTATACTGCCTTGCTCTGCTGAGTGTGTGTGTCATACCGCTTTGCTCTGCTGAGTGTGTGTGTTTGTGTTAATTACGGTCTGTCTGTATATTCTTTTGTCTGTCCGTCTGTCACTCAAGGGTAAACCGGCACGGTTAGCCTAGTGGTAAGGCGTCCGCCCCGTGATCGGGAGGTCGTGGGTTCGAACCTCGGCCGGTGTCACGATTTCATCTTTCGCCTGTGTACATATTTCCCCCTCGATATTTACTCGAGACTTAAATGTTGTTTCCTGGTAAAATTAAGAAGGGAAATTATTTATGGACGAAAAGCATGTCAGTTTCTTGCATGTGAAGAAAATTGGTTGTGAAATTAAATAGATTTCACTCCCAAAATCGAATTCTTCGAAAACATGTACCGAGTGGTTACGTCCCTTGAGTAAGAAGGGAAACATTTTAGGATGAATCAAATTTTTAAGTTAAATAAAATAATTGGTTGGACAAATTTGGCCCCATGAATGTAAGGTACACAAGGTCGCTCATCAGTACTATCGAAGGGTGTTTTTTTTGTTCAGTGTAGAGTTTATACTAGATCAACGAGGCCGAAAATCGAAATATCAACACGGCGAAAGATAAAAACGTCACACCGGGTCATACCTAAGACTTTAAAATTGGCAATCTAGTGGCTGATCCACATCCCATTTTGGTGCAATCCCATTTTTGCCGCCGTCCCATTTTTTGCCCCATCCCATTTTCGCGACATTTCACAAGCCAAGCGTCATTTTATAAAATTTATAATTTTGAGTGATTAATGAGATGAGGATGATTATAATGATGATGCTATGGATTTCCAATTTGGATTGAGACTACGTAACAAGGCATTTTACTAACATGTCGTAACAAAAGCGCGACATCCCATTTTGACACCATATCCCATTTGGCCGCCATGCCGTTTCACCGTATTCCATTTATCCCCCATCCCACTGTCGCGACATTTCACAAGCCAAGCGTCATTTTACTACCGTGTCATAACAATAGCGCGTCATCCCATTTTGACACCATCCCATTTGGCCGCCATCACATTTTTTATTTATTCTTCTTGCCAAGCCTCACTATACTACTATACTGCGTTATTCAACTAGGAAGACATTCCGTTTACGCCAAATTCCATTTTTGCCACAATCCAAAATGTCGCGAAATAGAGATGGCGGCAAAATGGGATGACGGCAAAACGGCATGGCGACAAAATGGAATGTGGCGCTAGTGGTTTGACACGGTGGTAAAATGACACATGGCCTATGATATGTCGCAAAAATGGGATGGGGGCAAAATGGGATAACGGCCAAACGGGATTGCGCCAAAATGGGACGTGGAGCTAATGGTACATGACATGGTGGTAAAATGACACTTGGCCTGTAAAATGTCGCAAAAATGGGATGGGGGCGAAATGGGCTAACGGCGAAACGGGATTGCGCCAAAATGGGATGTGAAGCTAATGGTACATGATATGGTGGTAAAATGACACTTGGCCTGAGAAATGTCGCCAAAATGGGATGGGGGCGAATTGGGATAACGGCGAAACAGGACTAATAGATCCCTTGACTTGGGGTAGTGCGACTATGTCACTGCTAGCTTTCCACTCGGAGGAAGCGACCGGAATTTCCCAACGATGGGACATCCTAGTAATGAATTTTTTTTGGTTTTAATTCTTAAAATTAACAGAGTCGCGCTACCCCAAAAGTCAAGGAATTTCGTGTTTGTCCCTTGACTTTGGAGATGACAAGAAAATATCGGGCGCAAAAACGTGATTTGTAAAACTTTTCACAACATATGTCGCCTCGCGCCATGTATGTGATGAAACCATTCATATAGCTCTGCGGGAGCTCTGCACTTTTGGACGTCCCCATTTCACTGCTGTACAGCAAACATCGTCCCCAAATACCTGTTTGTTTCTAAAAAAATCACGCTGGAGGTTGCATTTTATGTAATAACCTCCTGAAATGAGTTTTGACACTTTAGAATGGCATGTAAAATGACACATGGCCTATGAAATGTCGCAAAAATGGGATGGGGGCAAAATGGGATAACGGCCAAACGGGATTGCGCCAAAATGGGACGTGGAGCTAATGGTACATGACATGGTGGTAAAATGACACTTGGCCTGTAAAATGTCGCAAAAATGGGATGGGGGCGAAATGGGCTAACGGCGAAACGGGATTGCGCCAAAATGGGATGTGGAGCTAATGGTACATGATATGGTGGTAAAATGACACTTGGCCTGAGAAATGTCGCCAAAATGGGATGGGGGCGAATTGGGATAACGGCGAAACAGGACTAATAGATCCCTTGACTTGGGGTAGTGCGACTCCGTCACTGCTAGCTTTCCACTCGGAGGAAGCGACCGGAATTTCCCAACGATGGGACATCCTAGTAATGAATTTTTTTTGTTTTAATTCTTAAAATTAACAGAGTCGCGCTACCCCAAAAGTCAAGGAATTTCGTGTTTGTCCCTTGACTTTGGAGATGACAAGAAAATATCGGGCGCAAAAACGTGATTTGTAAAATTTTTCACAACATATGTCGCCTAGCGCCATGTATGTGATGAAACCATTCATATAGCTCTGCGGGAGCTCTGCACTTTTGGACGTCCCCATTTCACTGCTTGTCAGCAAACATCGTCCCCAAATACCTGTTTGTTTCTAAAAAATCACGCTGGAGGTTGCATTTTATGTAATAACCTCCTGAAATGAGTTTTGACACTTTAGAATGGCATTTAACGCTCATTGAAGTTTTAACAAACTTTCTAACACCTAAAACATTCATAGCACCGATAACATAATTCTAGCTCTGCACTTTGTGTACACATACGTCCCCATTTCACTGCTGTACAGCAAACATCGTCCCCAAATGTCTGTTTTTCTAAAAATCACGCTGGAGGTTGCATTTTATGTAATAACCTCCTGAAATGAGTTTTCACACTTTAAAATGGCATTTAACGCTCATTGAAGTTTTAAGAAACTTTCTAACACTTAAAACAAAAGAGACCCCAAATGCCTGTGTTTTGAGCAAGATGGCATTTTGATACACAGCCGACCCCAAATGACTGTAAAACCACCTATGTGTGTGTGTGTGTGTGTGTGTGTGTGTGTGTGTGTGTGTGTGTGTGTGTTTCTTGTGTGTGTGTGTGCGTGTGTGTGTGTGTGGTTTTTTTTAAAAATTTTTATTCTTCATATTTGTTCTTTGTTTCATGTGTGTATTATAGTTTAGTAGGGACTAGCTGTAAGAAAGGACCATATGGACCTAATGCTATCATCCCTCGGCAATAAAGTTTTCGAGTTCGAGTTCTCTTTTTCTGAGTGCATTGTTTCCGCGTATGTTTGCCTGTTGGGTTGTCTGTCTGAGTTGTGTGTGTGTATGTGTGTATGTGTGTGTGTGTGTGAGTGTGTGTGTTTGTTTGTGTGTGTGTGTGTGTGTATGTGTATGTGTGTGTGTGTGTGTGTGTGTGTGTGTGTGTTTGTTTGTGTGTGTTTGAGAGAGAGAGAGAGAGAGAGAGCGATTTTAGGGGGGAGTAGGGGATAGGAAAATAAATGTAAAACGGAAAAAATAGAGCAAGGAGACAGACACACAGACGGACACAAAGCCCAGCAGATGCAGCAACACGCACACAGTATGATAGTGTGAAAGTGTCAGGGCTCCCCAAAGTGCGCGTCCCTGCGTCCTATACGCACTAGAAGCCGAAAACACGTTCAAACAATGTATGGAGGGGGTCCCGGGACGCACTAAACTTTAAAAGAGCGGGTCTAGTGCAAGCACAAATGTCAATTTCACGCGCGAAGAAATTCGAAAAAGAGGTCGAAAGCGATTCAAAAGTAGCTGTGCCCAGGAAAGGTTATGCACCAAAAAGTACTAGTTGCTCGGGCAAAACCATACTTCAGCGGTGAACGAACACAGAAACACAGATCCAACGAAGTAATGGGTGACTTTTCGGCTTTTGCACCCTTGGGACCCTCTAAAATTATGCAGTGGGGGTCCATGGACCCTCTAATAGGGAGCGCTGTGTGTGTGTGTGTGTGTGTGTGTGTGTATGTGTATGTGTGTGTGTGTATGTATGTGTATGTGTGTGTGCGTGCGTGTATGTATGTGCGTGTATGTATGTGCGTGTGCGTGCGTGCGTATATGTATTGCGTGCGTGCGTGTGTGTTTGTGTGTGTGTTAATTAGAGATAACGTGTACAAAATCACAGATAGAAAGGGACAGAGAGAGACAGAGCAAAACAATTTTGACACATTAGAAGAGAAAGGAGAGATATAAAAGAAAAAGCAGGATTGTTAAATTATGCACAGCACGGAAATCAAGATTGATAAACAAATTACCTTACCAATATTTTTCAATGCAGGATTTCATTATTGATTTCGGTAATTTAACGCCAAAATATGTTAGAACATGTTTACTTGATTTTGATGTCCAAATTCCGAGTGCATGTATTTTTTGGAAAAGAAAACATGATATTCATTTGGAAAAGAGAAAACGGTTATTGGCTGTAAAATGTAAACAAGTCGCGTAAGGCGAAATTACTACATTTTGTCAAGCTGTCGAACCGTCACGGGATGAAACTGAACGCACTGTATTTTTTCACCAAGACAGTACAGCTTCGTCAATCCCCGCGTGAAGGAAATCGCTCACCTCCCACGTGCAAAACGTAGTGATATTGACACGCCAGATTAGCGCGGTAGCGTATTGTGCTAAGCAGGAAAGCGCGCTTTTCTATATTCTTGTTAACTTTCTGAGCTTGTTTTGAATCCAACCTATCATATCTATATGTTTTTGGAATCAGGAAATGATAAAGAATAAGATGAAATCATTTTTGGATCGATTTCTTAAATTTTATTTTTCGTTAATTGTGATCACATTTTAAGAGTAAACATGACATATGTATATATTTTTAGATTCAGAATGTGATGAAGAATACGATGCAATCAATTTTAAATCTGTTTGCGAAAAATCGATTTTAATGACAACTTTAATGAGCAAACTCATTAATTAATTTTTAAGCCTTCAAGCTGAAATGCAATACCAAAGTCCGGGCTTCGTCGAAGATTACTTGACCAAAATTTCAACCAATTTGGTTGAAAAATGAGAGCGTGACAGTGCCGCATCAACTTTCACGAAAATCCGGATATGACGTCATCAAAGACATTTATCAAAAAAATGAAAAAAAAAAAACGTCTGGAGATACCATACTCAGGATCTCTCATGTCAAGTTTCATGAAGATCGGTCCAGTAGTTTTCTCTGAATCGCTCTACACACACACACACACACACACATACACCACGACCCTCGTCTCGATTCCCCCCTCTACGTTAAAACATTTAGTCAAAACTTGACTAAATGTAAAAAGAAGAAAGATTACGTCTGTTGCACTGGAAGATATTGCATAGAATTTACCCAACAAATATTTTATTAGATAAGACGGGATTACGAACATCGAATAGGTGTGAGTTTTGTAAAGAATTGGACACCCTTGAACGTTTCTTTTTTTTTAATGCCAAGAGGTCATGAAGGGTTGGAAGGTATGTAGGCCAGGGGCGGAGCAGATAAGCCCGAGGGGGGTGGGGGGGGGTGTTACAACCTGGGGTCGGTAGAGGTGGGGTACCGTGGCAAAGCCCCCCTGAAGCCCCCCCCCCTGAAGCTTAAGAATTTTCAACAATTTGTGGCTTATCCGTGATTTTAAACATGATCAACTGGTGTCAGCTGCCACTCATTATTTCTTTTATTATTATTTCTGTTAAAGTTAGTATTAAATAATGGCAATTTATCTTCCATGATATCTGCTCCCGACACCATATAGTATGGTTAGAAGAAAGACATGTCGCATAGGAGTGGCAGTTAAAACTGTACAAACATGCTACTGATTAAACAAATAACACTTCCCCCGGCTTTACAGACAGAAACAACAACAACATTCACAAACTTTTTTTTTTTTAAACAGCCGAGGGGGGAGGGGTCCGGAACCCCTGTAACCACCCCCCTAATCCGCCCCTGTAGGCTTAAAGACTTTGTTTATACGAAAATTGATGTCAACTTAGTACTGAATGAAAAATATGTTATATTTGGTTATTTTAGGGAACATTTGAAAATGTATTATATTTATTTTTTTGAATTTATTGTATTTTGATTACGAAAATGACCATTGGAAAATTTAAATATGGTAACAAGTCGGATTTGGGGGTATTAACAGAATGGGAGTTAAACCTTAGAAGTTAATTTATGGTATAATATATATACATTCTTTTTAAAGGTTATAATTAAGATGATATTTGTTTATTCATTATCTAAATGAAAATATAAGAATTTGATTACGAAAAGAAAAAGACCAATGAACAAGTCGCGTAAGGCGAAAATACAACATTTAGTCAAGTAGCTGTCGAACTCACAGAATGAAACTGAACGCAACGCAACGCAGCAAGACCGTATACTCGTAGCATCGTCACTCCACCGCCCGTGGCAAAGGCACTGCCAGTGGAATTGACAAGAAGAGCGGGGTATTCGTTGCGCTGAGAAGGATAGCACGCTTTTCTGTACCTCTCTTCGTTATAACTTTCTGAGCGTGTTTTTAATCCAAACATATCATATCGATATGTTTTTGGAATCAGGAACCGACAAGGAATAAGATGAAAGTGTTTTTAAATTGATTTCGAAAAAAAAATTTTGATAATAATTTTTATATATTTAATTTTCAGAGCTTGTTGTTAATCCAGATATAACATATTTATATGTTTTTGGAATCAGCAAATGATGGAGAATAAGATGAACGTAAATTTGGATCGTTTTATAAAAAAGATATTTTTTTTACAATTTTCAGATTTTTAATGACCAAAGTCATTAATTAATTTTTAAGCCACCACGCTGAAATGCAATACCGAACCCCGGGCTTCGTCGAAGATTACTTGACCAAAATTTCAACCAATTTGGTTGAAAAATGAGGGCGTGACAGTGCCGCCTCAACTTTCACGAAAAGCCGGATATGACGTCATCAAAGACATTTATCAAAAAAATGAAAAAAACGTTCGGGGATTTCATACCCAGGAACTCTCATGTCAAATTTCATAAAGATCGGTCCAGTAGTTTAGTCTGAATCGCTCTACACACACACACACACAGACACACGCACAATCGTTTCGATTCCCCCTCGATGTTAAAATATTTAGTCAAAACTTGACTAAATATAACAAGTCGCGTAAGGCGAAAATACAATATTTAGTCAAGTAGCTGTCGAACTCACAGAATGAAACTGAACGCAACGCCATTTTACTCGTAGTATCGTCAGGCCACCGCTCATGGCAAAGGCAGTGAAATTGACAAGAAGAGCGGGGTAGTAGTTGCGCTAAGAAGGATAGCACGCTTTTCTGTACCTCTCTTTGTTTTAACTTTCTGAGCGTGTTTTTAATCCAAACATATCATATCTATATGTTTTTGGAATCAGGAACCGACAAGGAATAAGATGAAAGTGTTTTTAAATTGATTTGGACAATTTAATTTTGATAATAATTTTTATATATTTAATTTTCAGAGCTTGTTTTTAATCCGAATATAACATATTTATATGTTTTTGGAATCAGCAAATGATGGAAAATAAGATAAACGTAAATTTGGAGCGTTTTATAAATTTTTATTTTTTTTTACAATTTTCCGATTTTTAATGACCAAAGTCATTAATTAATTTTTAAGCCACCAAGCTGAAATGCAATACCGAACCCCGGGCTTCGTCGAAGATTACTTGACCAAAATTTCAACCAATTTGGTTGAAAAATGAGGGCGTGACAGTGCCGCCTCAACTTTCACGAAAAGCCGGATATGACGTCATCAAAGACATTTATCAAAAAAATGAAAAAAACGTTCGGGGATTTCATACCCAGGAACTCTCATGTCAAATTTCATAAAGATCGGTCCAGTAGTTTAGTCTGAATCGCTCTACACACACACACAGACACACACACACACACACACACACACACACACACACACACACATACACCACGACCCTCGTCTCGATTCCCCCCTCTACGTTAAAATATTTAGTCAAAACTTGACTAAATATAAAAAGCAATATTAAATTAAAAGAGCGCCTATATGAATGTCAAAGTACATAACACATAGCAATTGTCACAACAAAATCTAGCACTGAATACAAAAGAGAGTTGGAATTCTGATTCAGTGTGAAGCACCTGTTGTTCTATGACTTCATCTTCAATAAGTCTGAATTACATTTACCGTTCTGTTTCTTGGCTGAAATTAAGCCTCAACCTCTTCTTTTACACAGAAATACTTGTTCTCAAATCTATTTGCTTTAAAACAGCATCTACCGGGGTTGTTTTTGATTGTTAGCATGCGCGAGTGCTTAACGAGGGCTTAATGTGTGCATATACTCATGACAATCTGTTGTGACGTCATACGCATGACGTTTTTCAAATCAACAGAGTGCGTTATGGCTGCTGAAAGTCTGACCAATTAAACATAATATCTTTTGTCATCAGTAAAAGCTTACAAAATGCTCAATCCCAAGGCAATTTGAGGGAACTTGTGTTTTACACGTCACGTGTTTTAGGGGGGTAGGGTGACGTATAAAGGTAACGTAAAAAAAAACCAAAAAAACCACGCGTTCAGTGTACAAACCAAGACATGTCAATGAAAGCCAGGTTATTTCTCCAAATGTGAGTACAACTTTTGGGCACTTTCAACGGTTGATTTCGGCCTCAGAGAAGTATACGCTAGGAGTAATAGAAGAAAATTAGACGTAAACTAGGAAAAATGTAATCTAATTTCAGAAAGAACACTTCATTATAACAAATTACTTGTTAAAACCTAAGGTAATTGTGTGAGCTTCAATTCTGGCTCTCTAGTTGCTAGCATGCACTCGGATTTTTTGTTTTATTAATGAAATAATACAAGTAGGCAGAAACTGAATTTCAACCTGTGTTGTATTAGAAAAACAGAAATTTCTAAAATCGCCACGTTAGAATCGAGTTTATTTTGACATTTTTTACTTTAAAAATGATTGTTCTCAGTAATTAGACACATCTTATTCTGTGAGGGATCGCGCTAGCTTTTTAAAAAACGCGTAAGTCATACGCAACGAAACGAAAAAAACGCGTCACGGAACAATATCTTTGCGTACTACGAAAACACGTACAGACACAAACAAAACACGCATGAAAGACTTAAAGACACTCCTTACCTAAATACGGCGAGTTTTCCTGTCGAACTCCGCGCACGCCTGTCGAATAACACCCCTGCTGTCTCCAACCTTCGGGCCTTGCGAGTTTGTTTCCCGCTCTAATACGACTAGACACACTTTCCGCCTTTTGGAAGCGCAGCTAATGTCTGTTTCATTATCCGACAAGACATTATCTGGTAATACCCTCGTTACGTTCGTTTGCGATACTTCGATGCAAAAAGAAACGGACTTTAGTTTTGACGCGCAGATTTCATGTGTGTCGTCACTTCTCGAGCCCTATAGTCAGTTTCGGGATCGGGTGATTATTAAGTCAGAGCAAAAGCGCTGCGTGAAGACAAGAAAAAGTTACAACATTTTTGCGTATGGCTTACGCGGCGCGGCGAAAAAAACGCGTCAGCGACTTTTAAAATGCGTCAAATACGCAAAAATCGTGCGTAAACGCGATCCCTGTCTGTGCATATTTTTTTCGGGGTAGACCGTTAAATGAGGCTGATAATTGCAGTGCTATAAGCAGGCAAACAGATTCCTAATAGCTTAAATCAATTTGTCTGATGCTAACCAGAAAATGTCTTGTTGGCCTCAAACCCTTTTCAAGGTCAGCAGACACACATTTGAGCTAACAACAATTTGTCCTGACATATAACTTAATTCACACCTTCATCAGACGGATTGCCACTGGCGTTAAACCCTCCTAACCCCTGTTTTGGTATTAGCCAGAGACAGACAGACAGACAGACAGACACAGACAGAGGGCAACTCCCACATACACATGCACACACAGACAGATACTGAAACACAGACAGACATAGATACACACACAGAGACATAGACACACACACAGACATAGACAGACACACATACACAGACACACACAGACACACACACACACACAGAAACCCCAGGGCCAACACGAAGCTTTTTACGCCGACCTCACAGCACGACCAGTGATGTGCCGTGCCGAACTTACAAATGACCCTGCCTCCACGCGCTGTATGGGCAATTTCAGCAAAGCTCGGTCAGTTATTGCAGAAACTACTGATTTGTTCAGTTGCGATCGGAAAGAGTTGCTTTAAATGTTCTGCTTTCCATAGTTAAATATTTGCAAAGGAATGCAATCTTCCTTTATCTAACGCATGAACATTTGCCAAATTATTGTCACACCACAGGAACACTGTCCTGTCATTTCGTCTGACAAACGTG
>NC_090256.1:37204245-37279988 GCF_037325665.1 Littorina saxatilis
AATTACATTCGAATCCAAAACTGTTAGCTTTGTTCAACTTTTTTGTATCTAACAATGATCTTAATTGACAATCACCTATTTTGTCCAGTCATTTATTTGGGTTTACAACGAACGGTCCCATCACAAAGTTCTGCAATGAACAGGCATGAAAATTCTCCGTATTTTCCGTATTTTTGAAAAAAAATAAACCGTATTTTTTTTTTCTTTTCCGTATTTTTCCTTTTTTTTTTTTTTTTTGCCTTTTTTTTTTTTTTTTTTTTTCCCTAGTCATAGTAATAGTAAAATAGTTTTGGGGCCATGTTTGAATCCAATTTTAAGGCTCAGATAGCCCCAGATTGCACCAAATTGCACCCTTGAAAAAAAAAAATTCCGGGGGGGCATGCCCCCGGACCCCCCTAGAAGTCTTGGCGCTTCGCGCCTGCGAAACTTGGCGCTACGCGCCTGCGAAACTTGGCGCTACGCGCCTGCGAAACGCGCCTTCGAATTATGTTTTCAGTATTTTTTGTTTTTTTTCAGTTTTCATGCCTGAATGAAAAGCATCTTTTTTTTTATGGCGGGTAGTATACATACAAGGTTGGACAGATCAGATCCATCCCGATTAACGAGACAGTCGACGAGTGGAGAAAGGTATCTTTTAGGCACGATTCATATACTACACTTGGACATAAAGCGATTAGACCCCGAGGAGAAGGGCGCAATGGCTTGGTGGTAAGACGCCGGCCTCCAAAGCGGAAGGTCGTGGGTTCGAATCCCGGCCGCGCCTGGTGGGTTAAGGTGGAGATTTTTCCGATCTCCCAGGTCAACGTATGTGCAGACCTGCTAATGCCTTATCCCCCTTCGTGTGTACACGCAAGCACAAGACCAAGTGCGCACGAAAAAGATCCTGTAATCCATGTCAGAGTTCGGTGGGTTATAGAAACACGAAAATACCCAGCATGCTTTCTCCGAAAGTGGCGTATGGCTGCCTAAATGGCAGGGTAAAAACGGTCATACACGTAAACATCCACTCGTGCAAAAACACGAGTGTACGTGGGAGTTTCAGCCCACGAACGCAGAAGAAGAAGAAGAAAGACCCCGAGGACAGAATTAAGCTTTCAGTATAGAAGTTGCAGAAAACGACCGAAAATTCAAATTGTCTCGGCTTCGTACTGGGTGTTGGCTCGTTCTCCCCGTAACCTATATACAAACTGTCAAAGGTGCACTTCGACGACAGGAAATAAACAACTTTTATAAGAAACGGATTATCTTCTTCCATAACCAGCACGCAAAGGGTTTTTTCGCGCATTCCGCAGGAAAACGTGTAACTGTCCTCCCAGGAAATGTAAGAGAGACAAACTTCTAAGAAAGAGTCTTTGCCCTAATCTGTTTGATCTCCCGTCGAACGCTCTAATTCCGTGCCACAAGATTTCTCCAAAGATAATCAGCCTGATGTCTTTGTGTTATGAAAACCTTTCTCGTAAAATGCACGAATGTATATATACGGTTTCAGGTGACGGCCTGTCATAAGCGGATAAAACTGATAACATGCGCGCAGCGGACTTTATCTGTGGTTTCATCTGCGTCTTCAATTAAAAACAAGTCGCGTGAAGCGATATAAAAACATTTAGTCAATCTGTAGGCATCAAACTAAAAGATCAACACCAAAAACCAGTCATCGCCAAAACTATATTCAGATAGTCTCGGGTCACGCTCGTCTCTGCGAAGCATGCGAACATTATACTAGACCTACTTTCTTTAATTCTGAGCGCGTTTTTCAAGTAAACATAACATATTTATATATTTTTGAATTCAGGAGAAAACGAGGAATACAATGAAATAATTGTTTAATCTGTAAGTGAAAAATCTTCTTTAATGACAACTTTAATGAGCAAACTCGTTAATTAATTTGTAAACCTCCAATCTGAAATGCAATACCAAAGTCCGGGCTTCGTCGAAGATTACTTGACCAATTTGGTTGAAAATTGAGGGCGTGACAGTGCCGCCTCAAGTTTTACTAATTGCCGGATATGACGTCATCAAAGACATTTATCGAGAAAAAAAACCGTCCGGGGATATCATACCCAGGAACTCACATGTGAAGTTTTATAAAGATCGGTCGAGTAGTTTTCTCGGAACCGATCTATATATACACACACACACACACACACACATACATACACACACACACACACACACACACACACACACACACACACACACATATATATATATATATATATACACACACACACATACACCACGACCCTCATCGCGATTCCCCGTCTATGTTAAAACATTTTGTCAAAACTTGACTAAATGTAAAAACGAAAAACACTGTTTACTCACACACACAAAACAAAAACTACTGCAACAAATTTCGTATCCCAAGAAAACACTCATTCCCGGGTCATTTAATTCAAGCTTTCTATGCCATTAAATGCACTTTACTTGCCTCTCTGGCACATTTTTTAGATTAAGAAACTTCTTTTACCGCCGCTCAAATAAGGTACGACAAGTTTACTTGTAAAATAGTGTGTTTTGATCACCGCCGGTAATTTTATGAGGGGCACACTAAAATTACTAGCGGTGATCAAAACACACTATTTTACAAGAAAACTAGTCGATCTAAACAAGATAAGACACAAAAAATGTTCAATGAATCACAGTATAAGCATAAGATTGTTTTCCCAATAAAACGCAGAAGCGTATGTTTAAACATTTTGTCAAAACTTGATAACGAGTAAAAATGAAAATGAAACAGAGTGAAAGAAAAATAGAAAAAAAAAGAAAAACAAGTCGCGTAAAGCGTGATTGAGTTATTCTGTCAATCTTCGGAATTAAGGCAATGAGCGGCAGAAAAATTAAACTTGGAGAATACATGGAATAACCTAGTTTTCTGGGTAGTTATTGAAGAGACTTATACAAATAAATGAAAACAATTTAAATACTAATGGGCACAGACTGCCGTTGCTATGGAAACAGCCACCATATTGGATTTCTAGGAAACGGTTTTACAGCAACATCATACATTAGACATGCATAATATTTGGCACAAAGATACACATGACTTGTATCTGCAATCATATAGAACGATATTTTGACTAAAGACTACAGTTGAATTTAAATTAATTTGTGTAATAAGGATTAATGAATTTCTAACTGCTTATTAATTCATCTTTATTTCAAAAATTAATTTGAATTCAACTGTAGTTTTTTTGTCAAAATATCGTTCTATATGATTGTAGATAAAAGTCTTGTGTATCTTTGTGCCAAATATTAAGCATTTCTGATGTATGATGTTGCTGTAAACCCGTTTCCCAGAAATCCAATATGGCGCTGTGTATGCCAGTTTCCATTGCGACGGCAATCTATGTCCTTTAGTTTTCGCAATTTTTTCATTTCTTTATATAAGTCACTTCAATAACTACCCAGAAAACTAAGTTACTCCATGAATTTTCCATGTTTCATTTTGGTCATTCTAGTGCCGCTCTTTGGCACATTGCCTTAAAATTGTAATGGAATTTATCAAATGTAAATGAGCATCTGCTCGGAATGGTTCAATGATAATTCACTCGATCTTTGGAGCGTATTCTGTCTGCAACAAAAGTTCAGTACTTAAGCAAAGACAACACCTGACCACTTTACCAAATGAAGTTATCGTGCCAGTTCAATTGTACCTCTAAACCGGCACGGTTGGCCTAGTGGTAAGGCGTCCGCCCCGTGATCGGTAGGTCGTGGATTCGAACCCCGGCCATACCTAAGACTTTCAAATTGGCAATCTAGTGGCTGCTCCGCCTGGCATCTGGCATTATGGGGTTATTAGTGCTAGGACTGGTTGGTCCGGTGTCAGAATAATGTGACTAGGTGAGACATGAAGCCTGTGCTGCGACTTCTGTCTTGTGTGTGGTGCACGTTAAATGTCAAAGCAGCACCGCCCTGATATGGCTCTTCGTGGTCGGCTGGGCGTTAAGCAAACAAACAAACAAAATTGTACCTCTAATCAAATGGGTATCTCGACAGTGATGCACGATGAAGTACAGTGATAGTTCGCTTTATAAGTAAAGTTTATTTGAGCGAAGTTATCAAGTGGATATTCGGTCAGAATGGACATCGATGTAAGATAAAGTACAATGATAGTTCGCTTGATGTATGGACATCTCGCCCGAGTGAACAATGATATAAGAAAGTATGGATATCGACGTAAGATAAAGACAAAACTACAATGCCAGTTCGCTTGATAAGTGAAGTCCATTTGAGCCACGTTATCAAGTAGATATCCAGTCAGAATGGACATCGATGTAAGATAAAGTACAATGATATAGTTCGCTTGATATGTGAAGTCCATTTGAGCAAGTTAAGCAAGTATGGACATCTCGCCCGAGTGAACAATGATACAAGATTAAAAATAGTACACCGAAGGCGCCATTTTGGAAAGTTTTCTGACGATTTGGGCCTTAAAGAGTTCAGGGGACATATACCTGCAATTATTTGCTCAAAACTATGCCAAATAATTAAATGAATTTTAATTAGCGAGCGGTTGCTTCGCCCAGCTCTCTTGTGTCAAGAGCCGGATTCCGTTCGTCATCATATTTTATTTAGTCATCATAGATACCAATTCGTCAAAACAGATTAAGACCGTTGGATTGAGGAAGTCTACAGTCTAGCAAACGGATGAATATTCCGTGCCACACAGGGCTATACCGCTTCGCATAATGTAAAAATAACCACACAGGCCGTTGGAGAATATCACGGTCTGAAATGACTACCAAACACAGCATTCAGATTTGAAAAATAGAACGCTCAAACACTAATCCCAAGACCTTCCTCGTTTGTGTTGTCATCTATTCAACACCCAAAACGAACTCTGTAGCTATCGGCTCAATTTGAAATCTGTATCTCTACAAATAGCGCATGAAATACTCAGGGGCGAAAGGTATGACGGAAATTATGACTAGCGCAAAAAGGCGCCACAATGAGATAGTCTGGGATTTCCACTCAAAGCACAGCTGTTTTTAATTTGAGTAAATCAGCGCTCAGACGTTTATTTTAAGGTATTCCTGGTGTGTGGTCACATAATTACAACCCATAACCTGAACTGTATAGCTCTTAGGGCTATGAGAGATAGTTTTCTTGTTAGACATTATCACTTTAAGTACAATGATACTTCGCGCGACTTGTGAAGTTGTCTAGGGCACATCTGGTCGGAATGAACATTGATGTTAGATAAAGTACAATAATAGTTCTCTTGATTTTTCGAATACCATTTGAACCACACGATACGCCACAACCTTCGTAAATAAATATTCATCTGATCTTATCATCTCTCTCTCTCTCTCTCTGTGTCTCTGTCTCTTTCTCTCTCTGTGTCTCTCCCTGTCTCTCTGTCTCTCTCTCTCTGTCTCCCCCTCTCTCTCCCTCCCCTCTCTTTCTCTCTCTCTCTAGGTCACACACACACACACATACACACACATACACACACACACACACACACACAGACACACACACACACACACACACACACACACACACACACACACACACACACACACACACACAAAGGATTTCATTTCTCCTGGAGCTTATGGACCGAAACAAGACAAGAAAAGAAATGTCGCATCACACTCTCGCCAAGGCATAATTAATTTGGGGGTAGTTTTTCTCTAAGGGATAAAGAAATAACACGGAAGACAAACGCCCTTCAGTTCTCCTAGGAGTTGGCCGAAAGGTTAAACTTTCCAATTACTTCGGCCATAGTTCTGGGTCTCTGGGCGATTTTACTTCGTAATAATCTTTGCACGATGATGTCTTCTGCAAAGAGGAAGTACTGATTGAATGACGCCCCCCACCCCCACCCCCACCCAGTGCAACCACTTTAATACTTTTATTACCACCACCCTCCTCCAAGACAGCTCGGGAACAATCTCTTTGGCAGACTTGTTTTTACCGTTGCAACTGTTCAAGTTTTTGTTCTTGTCTTCCCAATGTCCAGGCTGTTTGCAAAACTGAAAGTTATACTTGAAATTCTTAAAGTTTTATACGTTTTGCTTTTCTTGGTCGTTACTACGCCTTTATCATTCCTACCTTTCTTTTTTCTTCGGCATTAGATGTTGATGTCCGTACTAAACCCTCAGTCCAGGTAAACGATCTTCCGGAGGTCGTCGACAGGTCCCTAGAGTTTGGTTAGCTGGGTGTGTTCTCTGGCAAAACCAGCTGACAGACAGCCCACAGACGTCATTCCTCCCCTTTAAAATGCAGGAGGGCTGAGATACACACACTCGATGCCTGACCATGTATTCGTCTGTCTATTATTCATCTGCTCAGAGAACAGCGCAAACGATGCATAGTCGATTCGATCCATATGTGATGCTCTTCGCGATAAGCAGTCATTGTCGGCAAAGAATGACAGGTATGACTGCAGTAGTGGCAAGAGCACGGAATGGTCACGAGGATCGTGCTGTATAAGCTTCCATTGATTATGGAGTAGAATAAATTATGCCTCCCTTTTCACATTTGCCTACTTTTAGACATATGTTTTCCGTATTGGACGTGACAAAAGAGTGATTGTTGAATGACTGATTTTAGATTAAACTGCTTTGGAAATTTAATTGGCTGACTGACTGAGTGCTTGCTTTCTTGTTTGAACAATTTACTTTAGTGACTGAACGGTTGGTTTCAAGGAAATCAGAAAACAAGGTCTGCTTAGATGAACTATTGAACTCATCTTTCTTTATTTGGTGTTTAACGTCGTTTTCAACCATTCAAGGTTATATCGCGACGGATTGAACTCATGCGTTCTATCTTTTTTGCAATCAACAGAAAACAAAACTCACTGAATTTTACTTTACAAACCATAGCATTCGAAGAAAACAACAACTTCGAAGCTATATTGCACAGAAGAGGAACACAACTTTGCCAACCAGTTTTGCATCCGTCAAATTCAACTAACAAAAACTTTTTTTTTAAACCATCTCTGCTACATGACCTTTTCATTTTTCTCGTCGACTGTCAGACTATAGAACGACAGTCCCCTGTGCGTACATGTGCGATTTATGCCCCTGTGCCCAGCGTGAGACTAACCAGTTCATAACGAGAGACAGTTCTAGCAATAACCATGTTTTTAAGGACCACAGGAGCTTGTATCGAAAAGCCTGGCTTTGACCAGTCGATCTGATCACCTTCCCATCTATACGCGACACTGCTTTGATGGACTCGCTCATGCTAGGCAATTAAAACGCAAGCCCCTTTGTTAGGGACTTCGGTACATGTGACTTGAAAAACGACAACGTTCAGTCATTTCCTACGAGACATCACGGCTTTTCGAACAAGGAATTGCAGCCCCTGTCTTCGGTACATGTGACTTGAAAAACGACAACGTTCAGTCATTTCCTACGAGACATCACGGCTTTTCGAACAAGGAATTGCAGCCCCTGTCTTCGGTACATGTGACTTGAAAAACGACAACGTTCAGTCATTTCCTACGGGACATCACGGCTTTTCGAACAAGGACTTGCAGCCCCTGTCTTCGGTACAAGTGACTTGAAAAACGACAACGTTCAGCCCCTGTCTACCGTGAAGCTCCTGCAAGGGTCGTAAATCAAACTAGACAAGGGCCGTCCTCAGCGGACCACGCAGAACACCAGTACCAGTGCTGTACTTAAAACAACATCAAACATCAGCGCGCCTTATCGGTCGTTCACCTCTGATCCATAGTGACATGGACACGTCTATCAATTCTCCACGGCCACAAGTGAATGAAATACTACAAGTTAACATCACTGTTCATTGGCTCTATCGACGCCCGTTTGTTATCGCTTGCTTCCCTTTATTTTATAAACCGTCCATAGATCGTCGTTCTCCCGAACTAACTCCTAAGTATGTCATCGAGAATAGAGGATTTAGGGAAATCCTTTCATGCAATGACGTCAGCGCCTTTCGGCGATTGGTCAATTTTGTATCAATAATGTCGGTCTCGCTTGAAATTATCGCAACTTGATATTGCTTTCCAAACGTATACGAAGTGACCGGAAGCGTACGGTCAGTTACTGAACTAGCCCCGAACAGTCAGATATAGAGAACAGTACACAAATACGAACGGAGAGACTCGGTAACACGAATCACTGAATCGTCGCCACGCTCGAAAACTCAAGTGTAATATTTGAAGTTAAAATCTCCCTTGACTCCAGTGCGACAAAATAGGTCAGTTGGTAGAGTGCCCGATTGACGGTGCGCTAGACCTTACTTTTGTGGTCCCGGGTTCGATCCGCTTCGACGGCAGTTTTATTTTTATTTTTTTCTGAACTCGTATTTCTTGTATTTTATTCGTTTGCTTCATTCCAAACGTTTTGGGTGATGTAATGAATCGAAATAATCAAAAAGTTTCATAATTATTGAGTACTTCCAGCGGGACAATTTCCCCAGACTGAAATTCCCATTATATTTTTTTTAGTAACCTCGGCTTTGTTGAAAATGTAATGCCCCATAGGTAACACCGCGACTACATGTAATGATGAGACTGACAAGAAAACGTACAAATCACAAAATAATTCAATACGAACGGGGAACCGACTAGTCGACAAAAGCTCGTTCGAAAACACCGGCAGGCACGTAGAAGATGTGGTTGCAGTTCAAGTATTTGTTTTCTCAGATTTAGGCGAAGAGCCTTCGTGGCGGGTTGGTACGTTTGCTTGCAGATCCGGCGGTCTCGAGTTCGAGTCCTATACTGGGCAAGTCTCATGTAAAACATGTTTTCTCAATTTGTTCACTTTTTCTTGTTTTCTTAACTCTCTTAACTTGTTTGTTATTTTCATTCTGATTTATCCCAAAGATTTTGAGTCGTGTATTGAAAATCGAATATAGTGCATGAGTGCCATTGAACAGCTGTCCCACAATCCCGTATTCTATTTTTAGTAAGGCATATCCTCAAGGAAAGGTCAAAGGGCATATGTATCATCGCGTGTCGACTGCTGGTATTAGTAGTAAGGTGCTTCTAGTTTGATAGGCTTCTGCCACGGCCGAAACTAAGTTCACTACTGTACAGAGAATGATAAATAAAAAATAAAAAACGGCAACTGCGAGCAAAGCTGACAATCCACAACAACAACAATAACAACCACGTTCTTGTCTATAGATCATGTGCAAACTGTCACATGGATCTGTGCAAACTGTCACATGGATCTGTGCAAACTGTCACATGGATCTGTGCAAACTGTCACATGGATCTGTGGAAACTGTCACATGGATCTGTGCAAACTGTCACATGGATCTGTGCAAACTGTCACATGGATCTGTGCAAACTGTCACATGGATCTGTGCAAACTGTCACATGGATCTGTGCAAACTGTCACATGGATGTGTGCAAACTGTCACATGGATCTGTCCAAACTGTCACATGAATCTGTCTAAACTGTCACATGGATCTGTCCAAACTGTCACATGGATCTGTGCAAACTGTCACATGGATCTGTGCAAACTGTCACATGGATCTGTGCAAACTGTCACATGGATCTGTGCAAACTGTCACATGGATCTGTGCAAACTGTCACATGGATCTGTGCAAACTGTCACATGGATCTGTGCAAACTGTCACATGGATCTGTGCAAACTGTCACATGGATCTGTGCAAACTGTCACATGGATCTGTGCAAACTGTCACGTGGATCTGTCCAAACTGTCACATGAATCTGTCTAAACTGTCACATGGATCTGTCCAAACTGTCACATGGATCTGTGCAAACTGTCACATGGATCTGTGCAAACTGTCACATGGATCTGTGCAAACTGTCACATGGATCTGTGCAAACTGTCACATGGATCTGTGCAAACTGTCACATGGATCTGTCCAAACTGTCACTTGGATCTGTGCAAACTGTCACATGGATCTGTGCAAACTGTCACGTGGATCTGTGCAAACTGTCACATGGATCTGTGCAAACTGTCACATGGATCTGTGCAAACTGTCACTTGGATCTGTCCAAACTGTCACTTGGATCTGTGCAAACTGTCACATGGATCTGTGCAAACTGTCACGTGGATCTGTGCAAACTGTCACATGGATCTGTCCAGGCTTTTACGTGGGGTGAGAGCATCCTTCCACTTGGACACATAGCTGGACTGGTTGGTCCGGTGTCAAAATAATGTGACTGGGTGAGACATGAAGCCTGTGCTGCGACTTCTGTCTTGTGTGTGGCGCACGTTATATGTCAAAGCAGCACCGCCCTGATATCACCCTTCGTGGTGGACTGGGTGTTAAGCAAACAAACAAACACATAGCTGGCTACCAAATATCAACAGCCAGGCCAGGCCGCTTCCTTTGCAAAGCGGGAATCTTATTCATGAATTATATTTTTCAGATTGGCATAAGTGTTAAATACGAAAGTATACCAGCACACACACACACACACACAAAATAGATACATAAATAAAAATTAAAAATACTAGATAAAAGAAATACACTTAACATTACATTTTTAAAAACACCTCAATCTGCAAAAAAACGAAGCTAAGCTCTTGAACTCTCGAACGTTTCCCACTGGAAGCATGCTCTTATCCCATCTTAGCTAGGTAGTGCACATGATGTACTTCGCTCTGATATGGACATGTCGATCACAGCAGCCAGTCTCGGGAAATGTGCAGAGTGCAGCCACCCAAGCGCACGCACGCACGCACACGCACACACACACACACACACACACACACACACACCCACACACACACACACACACACACACACACACACAGAGAGATACGAACACACACACACGAACACACACACACACACACACACACACACACACCCACACACACACACACACACACACACACACTAACACAAATGTTTCTGTCCATCTAAAGTGTATCATTGAAACCACTCTGTAATAAAGATTTTGATCTGTTTTTGAAGTCATAGTAATGCACAACATTCACCGCATGTCACATGCCAGCAACGTGCCGAGAGGGGGCAGCCACTTCAACAACAATAAAGGCTAATGATGGACAGAGCGAGCCTTACATAAAAACATAAATGACAACAACTCCCGTGTCTATCAAAGCGCAAAACTTAAAGCTACCATCCTTCCCACATCAGAACCTGCTTGTTCTACACCACAGATCTGTCCCAATTTTCTACCTAATTAAGAGTTTCCTTTCGTTTGGACATATGCACTAAATTCAGCAGATTGATACAACTGTCACTTGCACAGTTTATCAAATAACACATTCTCCCTCTAAACAGGAACAAGTCAGGCTGTTGAGGTTTGGCCGGTGTATATACGTGTGTACATTGAAATATGTCCTTTTCCCTGTTAAAGCCCGCTCAGATAATTATCAGTGGCGATGAACATGGTCCCTTTCAGGTGAAGGAATGTATCTAAGTGGAGATGAACATGGTCCCTTTCAGGTGAAGGAATGTATCTAAGTGGCGATGAACATGGTCCCTTTCAGGTGAAGGATTGTATCTAAGTGGCGATGAACATGGTCCCTTTCAGGTGAAGGATTGTATCTTTAAAATGGGAGACTACCTTTGATGGATCAACAGGTAATGGTCCACTCTGATGTCAACATCTGTGAATACTATTTGTTGCTGCTGACAAATGCTCGCCGATGCGATAGTTCTTCAGTTAATGATCTGCTGTCAGCTTTCATGAACTAAAGTCTCATAACAAAACATGCACATTAAAATCAAAATCAAGACAACGACAGAAACAGGTTCGTAGGTAGAAGTTTCGGGAGGGCGTGCGCGGTTTAGAGAGAAATCAGAAACAGAAAGACTACTAACGTTCCAAAATCAAAATTCGAAAGACAAAAAAACTCACATAATGGAGTGTTTAATGATATATTCCCTACACAAACACAAAACACGTCCACACAAAAAGACTATTAAGTCGACGTACTTGTAAACTTTTCGTTCAGCCTATAATAAACGTTCAAAAAAACTGTATTGTCTCTCTTTTTTTTTTTTTTTTTTTTTTTTTTTGGGGGGGGGGGGTTAGAGAGAAACAAATTGTCACTCTGCCTTTCAAGCTGCAGTTCCATAATAATACGGGGTTAAAAGACAGACGGCTCCCCAAGATTAAGTACGCTCGTTGAACTAAAACGACTCTGATTTACGAGCCGTTTCAGGAGGGGGACAAAAGCTGGAAAGTTCAACGTTTTAATTAAGTAGACAGAAAGATAGAGAGGAAGTAATGGCTTAATACGCACACGCACCCTTTCTCCAACACACACAACCACACACGTACGTACGCACAAACAGACCGCCACGCCCACACATCCATCCACTCAAACATATATATATGCACCTGCAAACAAGCCAGAATCAACTCCCACCACAAGAACAAATGATCGACTCACCTTCGCCAAATATAAATCATATAAATCAGAAATAAGTTATCTGCTATTACATGTATATATATATATATATATATGCAACACGATGATTTCCTCCCTGTTTTTTGGTACCCAGGCACGATCTCGTCGTGACCTTGAAATGTTTACATAAAAACTGAACTCCGCTGTAGCTTTGTGATTTGACAAGGATCAACCAGAAATGTGTAAAGTTTTAAAGATATAGCTCCCTCAACGCTGGGTTTTTTTCGCGGACAGACGTACATTCATATAACCAGGCACTTCTGATTACGATGACTCACCGAGTACTCAAGTGAGTTCAAAAAGTGTACCTGAGGTAGAGGAAGGGGTGAGTTCCCTTGGGTAGGTAGGCCTGGTAAACACTGTCAATTGCTTTGCGCAGCGCACTAGAGTCCACCAGACGATCTGCAACATAAGAACATTTCAATCTGAAAATTAAATAGTATTGCCCGCAGCTCCAACATCGCTTTTTATCTGCAACATAGTGCTTTTACTTGCAAAGGCGTCATTTTTTTCTTTAAACATTCTTCAGTTTTATCGTTAAATTCATAACGTCAGGAACAGAAGTGCCCTTAAAATGTGTTGTTTCGCCTAAACCGTAAGTACTTAAGGCTGCATGAGTAATTTCATCGGAAATTTGTATTTTTCAGCGGTAAAACTGCTGTTATTTTGCTTACATTCATGTTCCGCATCTGCATGATGGTGTAGCGCGCATATGAAAGGCATACATGAGTCTTAAAACCTCCTCCCTTAGGCGCGCATATGAAAGGCATACATGAGTCTTAAAACCTCCTCCCTTAGCCTATCTCCCTCTGCCTACCCCCCCCCCCCCCCATTCCTACGTCTACTATGCAATTTTGCACAAAGGGGCAAAGGAAGGTTGTCCAGAAGCAACAGAAAATAACAGGTCAGTGAACGGCTGAATTAGCGTGTTAGGCCAAGTGCCGGCAGCAAAACTATTCCACCACAAGATACCTTGCAGTATACAGGAGATGAGAACCGTAACAAACAACCCCGCTTCCGACTTCTCCGAGCTTATTTGGATTTTGCTCTCTATTTTCATCACGCCCGAAAGGCAATCTGCAGAGTGCTAGCTGCACTTGTCGCGACTACTCTTTGTCATGTGTTTGCCAACAAGCCAAGCAAGAAGGACTGACAGTGCTCTCTGAACAGCTCAGGGACAAGTTGGAACTATTCCATCTCCTTCCATTTATCCGTGCCCGATTCACAGAGAGGGAGTCGCCATAACCGCGCCTGGCCATTGTCATTGACGTCTGGGAGCTTTGCAATATTCGCTCTTTTCAAGTTTAAAGCCAGTAGATGTCGTTTAGTGCTAGCACTGCGCACCACGTCGATTCTTACTTGAAATCGCTGAAATCGATGCCTACAGTTGGGAAGATTTGCCACCCATTTCTTTTACGGTCTTGAAAAAGTGACTCGATCAAAGGACTGCCTTAAACTTACGAAAATTGCCGAAACGTGTACGATCATTTCGCCAAATTTGCCTCAGAAAATAAATCCTAGGAAAATCCCTATAAAAGACCCATTGCTTCTCAGGGCAAATAAGACGATAATCAAAATTCTGGTTGTGAAAATCACAAAGACTTGGGTCTCCTTTTCTGATATGGTGTCAGCAAAAAGTCCCATTCTGCACAGAACAAATGGAGCTTAGTTAGTTAGTTAACTGTTGCTTAATGGGTCCAGCGGACCATTTAGGCCAAATCAGGACCCCAACAAATGGAGCTTAGTTAGTTAGTTAGTTAACTTGCTTAATGGGTCCAGCGGACCATTTAGGCCAAATCAGGACCCCAACAAATGGAGCTTAGTTAGTTAGTTAGTTAACTTGCTTAATGGGTCCAGCGGACCATTTAGGCCAAATCAGGACCCCAACAAATGGAGCTTAGCTAGTTAGTTAACTGTTGCTTAATGGGTCCAGCGGACCATTTAGGCCAAATCAGGACCCCAACAAATGGAGCTTAGTTAGTTAGTTAACTGTTGCTTAATGGGTCCAGCGGACCATTTAGGCCAAATCAGGACCCCAACAAATGGAGCTACGTGAGATCGTCAACGTGTGTCCAAGAGGAGCGATCCTCGTATCTCATGTAAACGCCTGAGCGAAACTGTCGTGAATAACAAAATTCTTTCTTTTCTTTATTTGGTGTTTAACGTCGTTTTCAACAACGAAGGTTATATCGCGACGGGAAAAGGGGGGGGGGGGAGATGGGATAGAGCCACTTGTTAATTGTTATGTTTCTTGTTCACAAAAGCACTAATCAAAAAATTGCTCCAGGGGCTTGCAACGTAGTACAATATATGACCTTACTGGGAGAATGCAAGTTTCCAGTACAAAGGACTTAACATTTCTTACATACTGCTTGACTAAAATGATGTCCACAGGAAGGAAACTATTTTCATTAGATACCTTCATTCCCTTGAACAAAAGAAGGGACAAAATCAATTTTGTGTGGGGAATATCCCTGTGAAAAGCATCACGCATTGTGGATGTTGGCCTGTAATTGATATTCAGAACAAACGCAGTCTAGATCTTTGCCAATAAGTGTGGCCATTTGATACGCTGGAATCAATCATAAAATGGAAAACCAACTTGCTCACGAAGCACTGAGAAAGCCCATTGGATGAAGCGCAGGCCTGACGTTGTTACATGATACCATCTGAATACGGACCACAGTCTACCACAGGACGAATTCCCACCGGTTACCCTGTTACAATACTGGAATCGGTCAAGGTTGTACACCCAAAGCCTCCGAGAGTGATAGCTTTCATTTCTCAATACTGCCCTGAGACCACCATGGGTCGAATTCTCATCGCTTCTTCTGTCACAAGATAGGTATCAGTCTAGGTCGTATGAGAGTTACAGATTACATTTCCTTCCGCCCTGAAGCGGGTAAGTTAAAAACGCCACGAAAACGCAAACATGAATCACATTATATACAGCTTACCTCTTCATACAGAATACCCCAAACGTTTCCCAACTACTACATACGTTTTCCCAAAATAAAGTCAATCTGACTTCCGTGTTTTTCTAATCAAATACATGTGTTAACGACAGTGATTGCACAGTGTGATTTATAATTAAATGGTATTAAATAACAGACAAGAAGAATCTGAATGAATAAATACAACAGAAATCGGTCGCTTGACCACGGAAACCACTCAAATTAACGTAGCAGTAGATATCTGCGTTAAAAGCTGTCAAATACCATCGTAGGTCTGGCCGGTTAACGGCTTCTTCTCCGGAATGTCAAATATGATATCCGGTAAAACACAGGACATTGCCGCTACTCACTAACACTGACTGGACACCTCAGTAACATTTTGTTTGTTTGTTTGCTTAACGCACAGCCGACAGAATAACAGGATTTATCCGGGGATATCATTCCCAGGAACTCTCATGTAAAATTTCATAAAGATCGGTCCAGAAGTTTGGTCTGAATCGCTCTACACACACACACGCAAAGACAGACAGACAGACAGACAGACAGACAGACAGACAGACAGACAGACAGACAGACAGACAGACAGACAGACAGACACACACACACACACACACACCACGACCCTCGTCTCGATTCCCCCTCTATGTTAAAACATTTAGTCAAAACTTGACTAAATGTAACAAGTCGCGTAAGGCGAAAATACAATATTTAGTCAAGTAGCTGTCGAACTCACAGAATGAAACTGAACGCAACGCAACGCAGCAAGACCGTATACTCGCAGCATCGTCACTCCACCGCCCGTGGCAAAGGCAGTGCACGTGGAATTGACAAGAAGAGCGGGGTATTCGTTGCGCTGAGAAGGATAGCACGCTTTTCTGTACCTCTCTTCGTTTTAACTTTCTGAGCGTGTTTTTAATCCAAACATATCATATCTATATATTTTTGGAATCAGGAACCGACAAGGAATAAGATGAAAGTGTTTTTAAATTGATTTCGAAAAAAAAAATTGATAATAATTTTTATATATTTAATTTTCAGAGCTTGTTTTTAATCCGAATATAACATATTTATATGTTTTTGGAATCAGCAAATGATGGAGAATAAGATAAACGTAAATTTGGATCGTTTTATAAATTTTTATTTTTTTTTACAATTTTCAGATTTTTAATGACCAAAGTCATTAATTATTTTTAAGCCACCAAGCTGAAATGCAATACCGAACCCCGGGCTTCATCGAAGAGTACTTGACCAAAATTTCAACCAATTTGGTTGAAAAATGAGGGCGTGACAGTGCCGCCTCAACTTTCACGAAAAGCCGGATATGACGTCATCAAAGACATTTATCAAAAAAATGAAAAAAACGTTCGGGGATTTCATACCCAGGAACTCTCATGTCAAATTTCATAAAGATCGGTCCAGTAGTTTAGTCTGAATCGCTCTACACACACACACACGCACACACACACGCACGCACGCACATACACCACGACCCTCGTTTCGATTCCCCCTCGATGTTAAAATATTTAGTCAAAACTTGACTAAATATAAAAAGGAAATCTTGGATGAAATTATGAGGTTTATTTCTGTATGGGACCCAGGCACATTTGACCTCTTGATTTCGACCATGAACCCTTTCTTCACAATCTGGTGGTATTGCAAGGTCGTACCGATTCATAGTTTCATTCTACATACTGCGACCTCATCTGTGTTCTGATTGTCGAACTATGCCTGGTAGCTTTTATTTTACAGCCTTATGGCTCGTTTCGACATACATCAAACAGATGAAATTAACTTCGGACAGTTTATTTCTGTAGCAAACTGCAAACGCATCCTTGTTGGGTGGTGTTGACCACCGAGCAAGACGGACTAGACCAAACAAAAACAAATGACGTCAAAGTCTCTTTCGTTTTGCGTGTAACTTTGTCATGTCGTCTTTTTATGACTGCATGCGCGTCAAATGTTTGGTTTTTTTACGTGTGTTTGTTTTCTCTGTACACAGGGGCAACCACTCCAAAGTGGCAGGTAAACCCGTGTCTTGAAACAGCTAAACCACTCATCTGAGATGCCGTTACAATGTTAACAAAAAAAGTGAAAAGAAGAATAAAGGTTCAGTGGCAAAATGACAGCAGATTGAGCATTATTTTATTCCGGTCAATGAAGGTCCGACTGGAGCTTCTACAATCCGTGTCAACCATCAAGGCTAGATTCGTAGCAGACGACAAACAAAGTATACAGTACCTGTCTTGAAATGACGATTATGTCGTTGTAAATTATCTGTACGTCGTGATGTCATTTCAAGACAAAAGTTAGCTTTGATGGATCACGGGATATATACGTTACAACTCCGATCTATCCATGGAATCGCGTGGTATCTTGTCTCGACCGGGTGAATGAATATAATGACGTCACTCTCGGCAGAGCCTCGAGTGACGTCATCATATTCATTGACCCAGTTTTCAACCTGGAAAACGACGTTTCCATTTTCTAAAACTTTCCCGACCGGTCGAAATTGTACATCCCCCGCGGGTTAGGGGGAAGAATTTACCCGATGCTCCCCAGCATGTCGTAAGAGGCGACTAACGGATTCTGTTTCTCTTTTTACCCTTGTTAAGTGTTTCTTGTATAGAATATAGTCATTTTTTGTAAAGATTTTAGTCGAGCAGTATGTAAGAAATGTTAAGTCCTTTGTACTGGAAACTTGCATTCTCCCAGTAAGGTAATACATTGTACTACGTTGCAAGCCCCTGGAGCAAATTTTTGATTAGTGCTTTTGTGAACAAGAAACAATTGACAAGTGGCTCTATCCCATCTCCCCCCTTTCCCCGTCGCGATATAATCTTCGTGGTTGAAAACGACGTTAAACACCAAAAAAAGAAAGAAAAAGAAATTGTATGCACACGTGAACGCGTGGCGTCAGCCGAAGATGGGATTCTACGGGGGTGATCTATGAATTGAGCGATCACTTAAAATTCAGAGAAAGACTTTGAATTTATTGCTAAACCAGTTACCTGGAGACACACCGTCACACGTGGTTAGCATTCAAGTGTGCCTGGTTTTCTGGTATGCAATGGGTGTGTGTGAAGGAGAGAGAGAGATTAACGATTAACGATTAACGAGTTTATTGCATTTAGGCAACATGCCCCTTGCAATGGGGGGAAAAACGTGGCAAAAACAACGTCAAGGACAAACATAAATGTAATACTGGTGGACTATCTAGTCCATCAGAAAAAGTAATTGTGATATTATATAATATGTACATTACAATGACGGCCATAGCCGGTTAAATAGTGTAGTTAAGTTGTCGCCTTTTCTGCTATTGTTCAGGATTTGCAATCAGCTCTTGTCTAAGTTTTAAACAATCAAAAATAAATGATGCCAGCATTTCCTGATTTTCAATATTCATTAAGTTGACAAAATTTCTAGCTCTCAAACAATTATTGAATAGAATGTTTAAAGAAAACTGTTGTCTTATATTTGAATAGGCTTGGCAGGCGAAGATGAAATGAATTTCATCCTCCTCCGCCAGACCACACAAGGGACATAATTCCAATCGTCTATTTACATTGTATCTGTGCCTGTTGCAATATAAGTCGTTTATGCCAACTCTAAATCGGACCAGAACGTCTCTATAACGTCTAATATGCAAACTTGATAAGTAATGTTCATACTGTAAAATAGTTTTGAAGCTTCGATAGGTCACAAATCGTTCACTATCAAATAACTTTGCATGCCAGTCTTGTTGATAGCAATCGAGCAAACGCTGCTTAAGCATCTTCAAAAAGCCAGTTTTATTACCGACCTGCTGCTCAATCCAAGAATAGCCAAAACCCAGGCGAAACACATGGTTTTTAATGTCACTAGCCCAAGTCTTAATCCCTCTTTCCTCTAAACGTTTAAGATGATCGTAAATTGCTCTTGGAATTCTATGGGAAGGCATTTCTAATAGTTTTAGCCAGTATGTAATTGCTTTCATAAGGGAATTAATAAAAAGTGGGTGTCTGCCCAATTCACCATATATCATGGTATTAGGCGTTTTCTGACTCACTGATAAGAGTTTCTTGCATGCATACATTTGGACCCGTTCAATTTCCGCAATTTCTTTTACACCCCATATTTCGGACGCATACAAAAGAGCAGGCTGAACTTGGAGGTCGAACAAACGCAAAAATACTTTTATATCATTACATTCTATTCTCCATAATGCCCGTAAAATATCCATCACTTTTTTCTTTGCTCGTGCAGCGATTTGCTCCATTGCTGTACATATTGAAAGTTTAGTTGTCAGTGTAAAGCCTAAGTAAGTGTAAGAGTTAACCACTTCTAGTAGATCACCGTTTAAATACCATTTCTCACGCGCTGCTAGGTAGCCTCCCTTGCGGAATACCATCACTTTAGTCTTACTAAGGTTGACTGACAGTCCCAGTCTACCGGAGGCCCTAGCAAGCACATTTAACTGGTTCTGCAGGCCAACAACCGTGTGTGAAACAAGGGCTAAATCATCTGCAAATAGTAAAGCGAAAATTTCTTCTATTAGGTTAGATATAGTGATGCCATGTCTTCCGTCTCTTTTTAATTCTTCAGCAACCTCGTTAACAAATAGGGCAAAAATTTTCGGTGACAATAAACAGCCTTGTTTCAGACCGATTGGTGATCCAAAGAACTCTGTATAGTCCTGACCAGCTCTGACGCAGCAGAGAACATTTTCATACATGCTCTTTAAAATTTTAAGCATTTTTCTAGACAATCCTTTCCGGCATAAGCATGCCCATAGCTTGTTTCTATTAATAGAATCGAATGCCCGACGGTAATCTATGAAAGCAACAAAAACCTTTTTATTTTGCGCTAAACTTTTCTGGATTATAGTGTAAAGTGAGAAAATGTGATCAACAGTCGAGTATCCGGCTCTAAAGCCTGCTTGTTCTTCTACAATTTGTTCAGTTTCTTCCATCCACTGCGTCAGCCGCTTGTTCAAAATGTGCGTGAATATTTTACTGACAACACTAACAAGAGAAACACCTCTATAATTTCCCGGATCGTCTGTGTCCCCTTTTTTGAAAATAGGCACAATGATGGACTTGGACCAGAATTCCGGGAAATACCCTGTTTCAAGAAGAGCATTGAGGTAGTCATGTAAAAAAGGCATTACATTAATAGTCTTTATTACTTCAGCAGGTATTCCGTCCCAACCACTAGCTTTGTTTCGTTTGAGGTGTCCTATAGCATCCTTAATTTCTTCAGAAACAATAGGTCTGTCTGTTATGTGACAATAGTCTGTCGGCTCTGCATTTATAATTATATCTTCTTGAAGGAGAGAGAGAGAGAGAGAGAGAGAGAGAGAGAGAGAGAGAGAGAGAGAGAGAGAGAGAGAGAGAGAGAGAGAGAGAGAGAGAGAGAGAGAGAGAGAATCGATGGAACAGAAAAGTTAAAATCGCCTACATGTTATAGTTTATGTTAGAACCTCCCCCTTCCTCCTCCAAACGATAAATAAATCACAAGTTAATATAAAGAAAGGGCACCCGTTTAATGAACCAAAAGAAGAGATGGTTCTACCAAAAAAATAGATGCTTTCACCAAAAGAAAAGATGGCTTGAGTGACAAAGAATTAAAGTACCAAAAAAAATTCTGATCCGCCAAAAGAATTGCTGTCTGAACAAAAAATAAAATAAAGTGGCAAAAGCAAATATACTCAGGCAAAAGAAAATATAATCACGCAAAAGATTGACTACTTCAGGCAAAAAAAAATATAGTTTCAACAAAAGAAATGGATAGTCATTCTCCAACACAGTGAAACACTTTGAGAGAGAGGCTGGAAATGTCAAGATTTCTGTGTGTTGAGAATGAGTGTTGAGAATGACATTGTAAAGAACTGGTATATGGAACGAGCACCCGCAGAGCAAACCGAGATTGCCCAAGCACCACATCGCACACTGAAAATGTGGACAACAGTGTTTCAGTGGGCAACGTCACCAGCTGAGTTGCTGAAGACTGGGAACACGATCTTCGTGGGATCTTCAACCCTGGAAAAGAAGCTCAAGACTGCCATCCGAGAGACCGAAGAAAAGGTTGAATCATCGTCCTGGGCTGACTTCGAGGAGTATGCCACATGTCGTAGGTCGGTGTGGAAGATTACGATCGACGAAAACAATCAGTTTTTCTGCAACTGTCCGGAGTTCCTCAAGTGCTACGTGTGTCATCATTCCATGGGCATGGAGATTCGTCTGGAGGTGACCAACCCCCCTGCCCAGGCCAAGACCATCCCAATCGGCCAGAAGCGAAAGCGCGGTCGCCCAAAGCAGCTGCTGTCGAGACCAGCGCTTATCAGGCAGTGAACACACTGATCTTGACTGCTCTGTACACTGATTTTATCATTTTTATTTAACTTTCTTTGGACGTACAATTATGATTATGATATGGAGTGACACTATTTTGTCTCTGAAAGTACACTAAACTTTATATTTTTTGCTGACAGTGGCTATTTTGTTGTTGAAATAATTCGGTGTTTTTTTTTAGAATTCTTTTGCAAGTCTTATTTATTTTTTTGGTAGAATCAATCGTTTTTTTGCTAGAAGCATCTATTTTGTGGGTGGAAACATCCGATTTTTTGTTGGAATATCTTTTGCTAACTAAGCAATTCTTTTGGTGAAAGCATCTATTCTTTTGGTGATTTAATTTATTGCCTAAAGAAAGGTCTCACACGCGCGCACTCGAACACAAGCTTATATACACACACGTAAAAAAAAAAACGGACGCACATGCACTCTCACAGACACAGACACACAAAACACAGTGACTTAAATTTTATTCAAGCTAAACGCCCGAGGGAGAAGACTGAAGACTTCGATTTAGTTTTGTTAAAGAATAATTCGACATGCTACTTCGGCAAAAGTCGCCCCCTCCCCCCCCCCCCCCCCCCCCCCCCCCCCCCCCCGTAATAAACGCCGTACAGTAAATCTTTACTACAAATAAAACAAGTCGCGTAAGGCGAAAATACAATATTTAGTCAAGTAGCTGTCGAACTCACAGAATGAAACTGAACGCAATGCCATTTTTCAGCAAGACCGTATACTCGTAGCATCGTCAGTCCACCGCTCATGGCAAAGGCAGTGAAATTGACAAGAAGAGCGGGGTAGTAGTTGCGCTAAGAAGGATAGCACGCTTTTCTGTACCTCTCTTTGTTTTAACTTTCTGAGCGTGTTTTTAATCCAAACATATCATATCTATATGTTTTTGGAATCAGGAACCGACAAGGAATAAGATGAAAGTGTTTTTAAATTGATTTGGACAATTTAATTTTGATAATAATTTTTATATATTTAATTTTCAGAGCTTGTTTTTAATCCGAATATAACATATTTATATGTTTTTGGAATCAGCAAATGATGGAGAATAAGATAAACGTAAATTTGGATCGTTTTATAAATTTTTAATTTTTTTTTACAATTTTCAGATTTTTAATGACCAAAGTCATTAATTAATTTTTAAGCCACCAAGATGAAATGCAATACCGAAGTCCGGGCTTCGTCGAAGATTACTTGACCAAAATTTCAACCAATTTGGTTGAAAAATGAGGGCGTGACAGTGCCGCCTCAACTTTCACGAAAAGCCGGATATGACGCCATCAAAGACATTTATCAAAAAAATGAAAAAAACGTTCGGGGATTTCATACCCAGGAACTCTCATGTCAAATTTCATGTCAAATTTCATAAAGATCGGTCCAGTAGTTTAGTCTGAATCGCTCTACACACACACACACACACACACACACACACACACACAGACACACAGACACACAGACACACGCACATACACCACGACCCTCCTTTCGATTCCCCCTCGATGTTAAAATATTTAGTTAAAACTTGACTAAATATAACAAGTCGCGTAAGGCGAAAATACAATATTTAGTCAAGTAGCTGTCGAACTCACAGAATGAAACTGAACGCAATGCCATTTTTCAGCAAGACCGTATACTCGTAGCATCGTCAGTCCACCGCTCATGGCAAAGGCAGTGAAATTGACAAGAAGAGCGGGGTAGTAGTTGCGCTAAGAAGGATAGCACGCTTTTCTGTACCTCTCTTTGTTTTAACTTTCTGAGCGTGTTTTTAATCCAAACATATCATATCTATATGTTTTTGGAATCAGGAACCGACAAGGAATAAGATGAAAGTGTTTTTAAATTGATTTGGACAATTTAATTTTGATAATATTTTTTATATATTTAATTTTCAGAGCTTGTTTTTAATCCGAATATAACATATTTATATGTTTTTGGAATCAGCAAATGATGGAGAATAAGATAAACGTAAATTTGGATCGTTTTATAAATTTTTATTTTTTTTTTACAATTTTCAGATTTTTAATGACCAAAGTCATTAATTAATTTTTAAGCCACCAAGCTGAAATGCAATACCGAAGTCCGGGCTTCGTCGAAGATTACTTGACCAAAATTTCAACCAATTTGGTTGAAAAATGAGGGCGTGACAGTGCCGCCTCAACTTTCACGAAAAGCCGGATATGACGTCATCAAAGACATTTATCAAAAAAATGAAAAAAACGTTCGGGGATTTCATACCCAGGAACTCTCATGTCAAATTTCATAAAGATCGGTCCAGTAGTTTAGTCTGAATCGCTCTACACACACACACACACACACACACACACACACACACACACACACACACACACACACAGACACACAGACACACGCACATACACCACGACCCTCGTTTCGATTCCCCCTCGATGTTAAAATATTTAGTCAAAACTTGACTAAATATAAAAACGCAGGATTAACACACACATCAAAAGATTTAACTCTCTCTCCCTTCCTCTCATATGTTGCAACATAAAATATAAATCCTTTTATACAATAAAGGTCGGTCACTCAGTCAAGTCAGTCAGTCTGTCTGTCTGTCTCACTCTCTAGCACAGGTTGTAACATAATACATTGACCCTGTTATACAGTGAAGGTCACTTATTCAGTTAGTTAGTCGGTTAGACAGTCCCCCCCTCCCCCCTTTTCCCGTCACTCGTGCCCTTCATAATCATACTTCTGAACAGACTAGAAGCAAATGACCGAGGTTTGATGTTGTGCTTCTTGACAGACAAAGGTAAACTCACCTGATGGTAAACCTATTCTAATCTACGTCAGACGAACATCAAACAGCAGTCTGGACAATCATTTTACCATCCGAATAGACTCTTGGGGGCAACAACGAGGCTGGCAAATAGACACAAATCAGAAAGAAGCTCCGGCGAAGAGCAGGGACTAATGTATATATACGTGTTTCTAGTAATCAGGGGAGAAAGAGCTATGTCCAATCAGACACACTCCAAGAAGCCGATGTAGCAGCCTATTTTGACACAGCCCAGTTTGACCGGGAGGTCATTCTAGGCTAGCCTATTTTGACCGGGAGGTCATTCTGGGCTAGTCAGTTTTGACCCCCCTTTCCCCCCCCCCCCCCCCCCCCTGGTCAATTTTGACCGCCCTTCAAACTTTAAGAATGAGTACATTAAGACCTTTAGAAACAATATTGTATGTATACAACTACGTTTGTCATCATTTTCACGAGTTTTCATTCACAAACACCTGGTAAATAAATCTCATGTTCCCCATGCAATAACTCGAGGTGGTGAATGGGTTTGAGCTTGCATGTGAAACGTGGATTGTCAAAGTAAAAGCCAATCAGGATGATTGTTTGATGTGTGGAACCATCGTGGCTTTGGATTTGTGTTTCCGAGGACAACGATTGTAAGCATTCACTCTCAAAGACCCAATCAATGTTGATAATTACCGCGGCGACTCATGTTCAATTTGCAACTTATCTCTGTAATCGCAAAATCCACAACGAAAAGTCATAAAAACTTAAAAGAAAAGAAATATGCTCAACACTTACTGTATTCACAGGTATGATCGCAGCTCTGTACATTTTCAGACTGGAAGAAAAGCGTCAACAAGCTACGTTTGACGCCACATACAAGTTTAACGTGTTATCTCGTGCTACTGTGACGATGCTTTGTGGCCCGGAGTTGGATTCTAAAAATTCGTCTCCCTGTGGGTTATTGTGCATTTTGTTGCACAACCAAAATGATGACAAAAACGATGTTTGGTAGCTTGTTGTCAGACCAGCACTTTGTTGTTGGTCCTCGGGGAGCATATCGCCTTTTGTCTCATATTTATCAAACGCGGCCTTCGGCCTTGGTCGATAAAGATGAAACAAAAGACGATATGGTCCCCTTGGACCAACAAAAAAGCTGGTCTGTCAACAAGCCACCAAACATTATACAGAGAGGGGGCCGACATAATAGAGAGGGGGCCGACATGATAGAGGGGGCCGACATAATAGAGAGGGGGCCGACATGATAGAGAGGGGGCCGACATGATAGAGAGGGGACCGACATAATAGAGAGGGGGCCGACATGATAGAGAGGGGGCCGACATGATAGAGAGGGGGCCGACATGATAGAGAGGGGGCCGACATGATAGAGAGGGGGCCGACATGATAGAGAGGGGGCCGACATGATAGAGAGGTGGCCAACATAATAGAGAGGGGGCCGACATGATAGAGAGGGGGCCGACATGATAGAGAGGGGGCCGACATGATAGAGAGGTGGCCAACATAATAAAGAGGGGGCCGACATGATAGAGAGGGGGCCAACATAATAAAGAGGGGGCCGACATGATAGAGAGGGGGCCGACATGATAGAGAGGGGGCCGACATGATAGAGAGGGGGCCGACATGATAGAGAGGTGGCCAACATAATAAAGAGGGGGCCGACATGATAGAGAGGGGGCCGACATGATAGAGAGGGGGCCGACATGATAGAGAGGTGGCCAACATAATAAAGAGGGGGCCGACATGATAGAGAGGGGGCCGACATGATAGAGAGGGGGCCGACATGATAGAGAGGGGGCCGACATGATAGAGAGGTGGCCAACATTATAGAGAGGGGGGCGACTTGATAGAGAAGGGGGCGATATGACAGAGAGGGGGCAGACATGATGTGGAGGGGGCCAACATGATAGAGAGGTGGCCGACATGATAGAGAGCGGGTCGACATGATAGGGAAAGGGACGACATAATAGAGAAAGGACCGACATGATGAAGAGGGGTCGACATGATGGATAATGGGCCGACATGATAGTGAGGGGGCCGACATGACGGAGACTTGGTCGACATAATAGAGAGTGGGCCGACATGCTAGAGAGGGGGCCCCCTCTCCATTATATCGGCTTAGTCGGTTAAAGGGGGGGTGATTCTGGGCTGGCTGATTTTGACCGGGAGAATGACACATCCCTCCAAACCTGTTGAGATACATAGATGCATACATATATGCATACATTTCGTCATCTGAAGTCCTAATGTACTTATTCTTGAAGTTTCAAGGGAAGCGTCGAAACTTTAAAAAAAAAAAAAAAAAAAGTTAAAGGTTTTTTTCGATGGGTTTTTTTTTCAATATCATTTTGCAACAAATATTGTCCACATTTACATTTAATTCGCTTTAAAAAGCCTTAAAGTACTCATTCTTGAAGTTTGAAGGGGGGGTCAAAATTGACTGGCCTAGTCAGTTTTGACCGGGGGGTCATTCTGTGCTAGCTGATTATGACCGGGAGGTCATTCTGGGCTAGTCCAGAATGACACATCCCCAAAAAACTGTTGAGATACATAGATGCATACATATATGCATACATTTCGTCATCTGAAGTCCTAATGTACTTATTCTTGAAGTCTGAAGGGAAGCGTCGAAACTTTTGTTGTTTGTTTAAAAAATAAAGATAAAGTGGTTTTTTTCGATTTTGTAATTATTTTTTTTGCAATATCATTTTGCAACAAATATTGTCCACATTTACATTTAATTCGTGTTAAAAGGTCTTAAAGTACTTATTCTTGAAGTTTGAAGGGGGGGGGGGTCAAAACTGACTGGCCTAGTCCCGTCGCGATATAACCTTGAACGGTTGAAAACGACGTTAAACACCAAATAAAGAAAGAAAGAAAGAAAGACTGGCCTAGTCAGTTTTGACCGGGGGGTCATTCTAGACTAGCTGATTTTGACCCCCCCCCTCCCCAAACTTGTGGAGATGCATAGATTCATTCATTTGTGCGTACATTTCGTTTTGAAAGGTCCTAGTGTACTTAATCTTGAAGTTTCAAAGGAAGCGTCAAAACGTTGGTTTTTTTTAATTTATGTATTAAAAAAAAAATTTAGATCATTTTTCGAACAAATTTTGTGCACAATACATATATTTTGTTTTAAAAGGTCCTAACGTACTTATTCTTGAAGTTTGAAGGGGGGGGTCAAAATTGGCTAGCCCAGAATGACCTGCCGGTCAAAACTGACTATGTGTCAAAATGGCCTGTTACACCGGATCCAGCGTCACCGCTCAAAAATGTCCTTTTCCGAAATGTCTTTCCTCAAGAAACTTTGAGCCTGTCTGATATGTTCATCCGGTTGATCGGTGCTGGTCCAATTTCTTGTCTCTATGGCTTCCTGGCAACTGCTTGGTTACCGGGAAAGTTCCCAATACTTCGAAATTTGCTAAATGTCCTGCCAAAGAAATTTAAAGATAGATCCATCGGCTTGTCTTGATTTCCGCATTCCATTAACATTCCATTAACATGTTCTTGGTATCGCAGTCAAAAAGAAACGAACTCGTATGAGCCCAAAATCTAATCATTGAGTTCATTTTTTTCTCTGGAACAGCATCGACCCAAGAGAGTTCCATCGACTCGAGAGAGAGAGAGAGAGAGAGAGAGAGAGAGAGAGAGAGAGAGAGAGAGAGAGAGAGAGAGAGAGAGAGAGAGAGAGAGAGAGAGAATTGAATTGAACTTTATTTTACAAGGATTTAGATTTAAGGCTACGCCTTTTCTTACAATCTGTCCTTGGGACGCATAGACACACAATTATATAATTTAAAAAATTTTAAAATTTTTTTAAATTAAAAAGTTAAAAAGTTAACCAACAAAAGGAGGTCGGAAAACGTGATAATAAAGATGACGATGAGAGAGAGAGAGAGAGAGAGAGAGAGAGAGAGAGAGAGAGAGAGAGAGAGAGAGAGAGAGAGAGAGAGAGAGAGAGACCAAGAGACTGAGAGAGAGAGAGAGAGAGAGAAGAGAGAGAGAGAGGAGAGAGAGAGAGGAGAGATAAAGAGGAGAGAGAGAGAGAGAGAGAGACAGACAGACAGACAGACAGAGAGAGAGAGATATAGAGAGAGAGGGAGGGAGAGAGAGAGAGAGAGAGAGAGAACGAGGGAGAGAGAGAGAGAGAGAGACGAGAGAGAGAGAGAGAGAGAGAGAGAGAGAGAGAGAGAGAGAGAGAGAGAGTATCTACATCAAGTTCTGCTATACAAAAACATCAAAAACGATTCTCTTCGAGGAGCTTATGATGAGAGTTAGATCTCATTGACCCTAGCATAGCAACTCCCTTCCACCGGAACCAACACCCCCACTCCGTGACAAAAACGTGTGAAGCGGCACAACCGCCTCTCCCTCTAATCCACACCTCTCTTACCCCCACCCATTCCTACCAAAAATCCATATCCATCTCCTTCAGCGTTCTCCAAAATCTCCGAAAATATACTGCTTCTTACGCTGACAGTGAGCCCTAAGGTCAAGAAGCGGTTTCAGACATTGGCTTCACCACTTCTTTTAGAAATGACAGGAGAAATGACAGGAACCCTACACCAGAAAAACATCCCGAAAACCTATTCCATTCATACGACAAATCTTATACCACTGGGCTGGAGGAAAAAAAGTCTGTGTACATCTTAGTGTAATATTATGTCATGTAAAGTCAGTCTAGATATTCGAGTGCAAACCATTTTTGAGGAACTCGCTTACAGAAAACCTATATGTATATATATATATATGGCAATCTTGTTCCTGCAGAATGTGCTCTTTTCGTCTCTGAACATTCCTCGGCTAGTAACATCTCTGTTGCAGTGTATCCTTGCTCGTAGAAATAAATTTAGCTTCCGGTTCCCTGGAATAACAACAAAAATTGTTTAACGTCACCAAGAAGAGCATAGAATCCTCAACAATATGCCCAAAATGACTTTTTGTATCTGTCCTAGTTTGGCAATTGCGCGCTTTGAAATGCACAAAGGCTCAACACCCGTATTTGAGGACATTCAACTCAGATTGGTGCGTAATTCACAGAAACCGAGAGAGAAGGACTGAGGGTTGTAAGAAAAGTAACCTGTTCAGTAGTTCTAACTTCGCAGAAAAATTTGGTGTGCACATGGGTTAGACTAGTTTGAAAGGTGCTATTCAATCGTGTATCCACTCTGAATAAAAGATGACTGTTGATAGAAACTATTGCAACCATGAACGTAAAGGCAAGTGTGCACAGAGGTACAATTTACAGCACCGCGTATCAGTTCCAACATGAATTTGTCTGAATGGAAATACATTATTAATCTCCAACATCAAAATTGGAAGAAGAAGAACAACAACAACAACAACAACAACAACAACAACAACAAAACAAACAACTAAATTACTGTCAATGACAGGAATTCGATTTTTTTCTCCGAGTCGTGGACTCGTGACACAAAGTGAATGTCGCCACCTGATGCATTTCTATAATAAAAAATGTTTACCCTTTTCCTTATCAACACGATCTCCTCCACCGAATTCAGTTGATGACAACTGCATCCGGATTTTGTGAATGCAAAGATCTGCACATCTTTTGAATTCCGGAAAAGACAATATGTGCAAAGTATGTTATTATCGTTGGTGTTAGTGTTTCTATTGTCGTCGTTGTTGTTGTTCTCCCACATCTCCGACGTCGACCACGACAGAAACGCCAGCAGCGCCCGTTGTTGTTGTTGTTGTTGTTGAAATATACTGTCCTCCGTGAAGAACAACAAATGATGCATTACAAACGAGAAAAGTAATTTTGCAACCACACAAAGAAGACCAAAAACACAGTTTAATTTTTTCTTTCAGTCAGCCAAATTAGAATATACTTGAAGGGTGGATTCAAAATATGAACGTAACTCAGCATATCGCAAGAAACGTGCAGTATGCCACGAATTCACGTGCAACGTTCTGCTTGAGTACTGCCTGTCATCCAATTATGGCACGAAACGTGCAACTAAATTCCAGTGAATATAAAGATACCTTCCTTCTCGTTGAGCGATCGTATTCACCATCACCTTTCTTTCTTTATTTGGTGTTTAACGTCGTTTTCAACCACGAAGGTTATATCGCGACGGGGAAAGGGGGAGAGGGGATAGAGCCACTTGTCAATTGTTTCTTGTTCACAAAAGCACTAATCAACAATTTGCTCCAGGGGCTTGCAACGTAGTACAATATATGACCTTACTGGGAGAATGCAAGTTTCCAGTACAAAGGACTTAACATTTCTTACATACTGCTTGACTAAAATCTTTACAAAAATTGACTATATTCTATACAAGAAACACTTAACAAGGGTAAAAGGAGAAACAGAATCCGTTAGTCGCCTCTTACGACATGCTGGGGAGCATCGGGTAAATTCTTCCCCCTAACCCGCGGGGGGTATTCACCATCACCGGTCTGTCCCGGCTTTTGCGTGTGGTAAGAGCATCCTTTCACTTAGACTATATAATATATATTGTCAGTAAGTACTGGTGTCACATGACTGATGTGAACCAGTTGATTGGCTAATGGCGATGCGCTTAATTCTGTTATCGCACTCTTGGAGTGCGCTAACTTTTCCACAGAGCGTATACCGCGTATTCTTACGCCCTTTGCCAAAGCGAGACTGTACTCTCATCCTCAGAATTAATTAATGACATGTAGCTTATATTCTCCACTTTACCAAAAAATAACCATACATTTCCTGCGGCTCAAAGCAGAAGTGGGTTTTTTTTTCTGACAGATCAGATCGCAGGCGCCTGTGCCACAGTGAATCCCACTGATCTAAAAATAGAAGCGGCTGCGTCTCTTCCATATTGGTCTCTTCTCGTTTTGACTTGCAAAGATTCTTCTCATATGCCGTGTTAGTGGCATGTAGCTCATTAACAACATTACCAAATGATGAGTTAGTATAAAATTCCCAGCAGCAAACAGAAAACACAAGTGTTATTCCGATAACGTACCAGCTAGATCAGCATTTGAAATTCGACTCTGTTATAGTAGACTACACTGAAATACGACTGCATCAGTTCAGTAAATAAATGGTTTCCTAATTAATATTTCAAGGCAACAACAATCGGAATCGAGAAGGTGTAGGGTTAAGAACGTTCTTACCACGTATAAAACTTATTACCAGCCTGCCTCATGCGTGTAGACGAGCAATTTTTGTTTTTGAAATGAGACTGCAGTTCAGTGGTTCGATTGCCCTAGCCGCCTAGCAGACGACATAAACCCCGCAGCAAATTAACATGTTGGGCAAATGTGAACAAACAAACGATGGGGATATAATATGTGTAGAGTTCAGAGCATTCTTACCGTTCATATATAGTACCAGACTCCCCGATGAGTGAAGATACAACACGAGAAACATACCACATTTACTTTGAAAATGTGCTAACCGTGGCCTTGGAGTCAATTCAAGGGGCAACACTCTGCACAGTCAATCTGTCGAAGCTCGATGAAGGTTTCGAATCGCAAATAACTAAGAGCACAGTCCTTTCTCCGAGTTTAAATGAGGTCTGTATGAAAGATCATCAATTTTTAGCTTAACGCTACTCTGGAATTAACCAACAGAAATTAAAACAAGAGTTTGCGTGTGACGAAAGCACGACACACTTGAGACAGCCCACACAAAAGTAGATCTGACACAAACCTGACCACACAGTTACGCCTATCCAAATGCGCGTAGCAAAATGTGCGTTTTGAATCTTCTTTTTTCTCTGACAATATCGTTATTGAAACAATCCCAGTGCACTAAGGGATTTATAGAGCAAATCGAGAAAATAATTATTGAACTCAGCGCTATGCGCTTCGTTCAATAATGAATTTTCTCGATTTGCTCTATAAATCCCTTAGTGCACTGGGATGTCTCAATAACTTAAATAATTATATATAAAACAAAACAAACAAAACACAAACAAAAAACAACCAGCCTGCATTGCTATTCACAATGCGGATTTGGAATCTTTTGCCAAACAAAATTCATAAGCTACACCTATGTCAATCTGCAAAACTAATTCAACAACAAAAATGCCCACGCTGCCGAGGGAACAGCAAGGCTTTAGATTTTTTGTGTGATTTCTTTACGCTCTATCCCTCTCTCTTCATTTGTAGTATTTTTTATTGTCCAAATTGCTGGGTAACTCTGGTACTCTAATCACACACAAAAGCCTGGACAGATCTGTGATGGCTTACACGATCTCTACCACAAGAAGGAGAGAATCTTTAAGCCATTCTTTATACAGGAAGTGTTACCGACTATAAGCTACGTCTATGCCCTCAAATTTAAAAAAATATATAAAAAAAATATTGAAATAAATTAAAAGAAATATCGTCCATACGAGAAGAATTGTATCGTGAAGGCATTCTTCATTCCGGAAGTGTTACTAACTAAGCTATACCCACACCTGCACACGGGGAAAAATCAAATGAAATATAAGCCAATAAAATGAAATGAAATGAAACAAAACAAAATCAATAAAATAACAGTTCAAAAACATAGACCACATTAAACTGAAATAAAATACATAACAAAAGATTTTGTTTAAATCGCAGCACACACACACCGATCAAAACATTTTGTGTCTACTTCTTTCAGGGCAAAAAGTCAACCTATTCGCACCTTACTGCATCTGCGTCAAAAAGGGACATGAATATTTCATGTCATCCCACAAGAGGGTAAAGGTCTTTTGAACACCTTGAAAGGCGATATCTTAACGGGGATGGGCTCTCCGAGGCGCGCCAGTAAGCGCTTTGAAAAGCGATCTGGTAAATATGGCGTGAGACTCTTCAAAACGCGCACAAGAGAGCACAGGGGATACGTGTTGTCAAGTAACGGCTGTCACGTGCGCGTACGCTGTGTCTGGAGGCAGACTTCTCTGGGGTCTTTCTTTATTTGGTGTTTAACGTCGTTTTCAACCGTTCAAGGTTATATCGCGACGGGGAAAGGGGGGGGGGGGGATGGGATAGAGCCACTTGTTAAATGTTTCTTGTTCACAAAAGCACTAATAACAAAATTGCTCCAGGGGCTTGCAACGTAGTACAATATATGACCTTACTGGGAGAATGCAAGTTTCCAGTACAAAGGACTTAACATTTCTTACATACTGCTTGACTAAAATCTTTGCAAACATTGACTATATTCTATACAAGAAACACTTAACAAGGGTAAAAGGAGAAACAGAATCCGTTAGTCGCCTCTTACGACATGCTGGGGAGCATCGGGTAAATTCTTCCCCCTAACCCGCGGGGGGTTTCTCTGGGGTAGACTGACTGCCTAAAAAGAGTGATCCAGACTTCTCTGGGGTAAACTGACTGCCTAAAAAGAGTGATGTGTTCAAAGACCTGCCATTTTTGACACAGTCACAGTGAGGAGGAAACCTTCTTTTTACATTTAGTCAAGTTTTGACTAAATGTTTTAACATAGAGGGGGAATCGAGACGAGGGTCATGGTGTGTGTGTGTGTGTGTGTGTGTGTGTGTGTGTGTGTGTGTGTGTGTGTGTGTGTGTGTGTGTGTGTGTGTGTGTGTGTGTGTGTAGAGCGATTCAGACTAAACTACTGGACCGATCTTTATGAAATTTGACATGAGAGTTCCTGGGAATGATATCCCCGGACGTTTTTTTCTTTTTTTCGATAAATGTCTTTGATGACGTCATATCCGGCTTTTTGTAAAAGTTGAGGCGGCACTGTCAAACCCTCATTTTTCAATCAAATTGATTGACATTTTGGCCAAGCAATCTTCGACGAAGGCCGGACTTCGGTATTGCATTTGAGCATGGTGGCTTAAAAATTAATTAATGACTTTGGTCATTAAAAATCTGAAAATTCTAAACAAAATTTTATAAAACCATCCAAATTTACGTTCATCTTATTCTTCATCATTTTCTGATTCCAAAAACATATAGATATGCTATATTTGTATGAAAAACAAGCTCTGAAAATTAAAAATATAAAAATTATTATTAAAATTAAATTTCCCAAATCGTTTTAAAAACTATTTCATCTTATTCCTTGTCGGTTCCTGATTCCAAAAACATATAGATATGATATGTTTGGATTAAAAACACGCTCAGAAAGTCAAAACGAAGAGAGGTACAGTAAAGCGTGCTATGTCGAAGCACAGCGCAACCGCTACAGCGCCAAACAGGCTCGTCACTTTCACTGCCTTTTGCACTCGCGTCGGACTACGTTCACTTTCATTCTGTGCGTTCCACAGCTTGACTAAATGTAGTAATTTCGCCTTACGCGACTTGTTTACATTTAGTCAAGTTTTGACTAAATGTTTTAACATAGAGGGGGAATCCATACGAGGGTCGTGGTGTATGTGTGTATGTGTGTGTGTGTGTGTGTGTGTGTGTGTGTGTGTGTGTGTGTGTGTGTGTGTGTGTGTGTGTGTGTGTGTGTGTGTGTGTGTGTGTGTGTACGTGTGTGTAGAGCGATTCAGTCCAAACTACTGGACCGATCTTTATGAAATTTGACATGAGAGTTCCTGGGAACGATATCCCCGGACGGTTTTTTTTCCCGATAAATACTTTTGATGACGTCATAACCGGCTTTTTGTAAAAGTTGAGGCGGCACTGTCACACCCTCATTTTTCAATCAAATTGATTGAAATTTTCCTAAAGCAATCTTCGACGAAGGCCGGACTTCGGTATTGCATTTCAGCTTGGTGGCTTAAAAATTAATTAATGACTTCGGTCATTAAAAATCTGAAAATTGTAATAAAATTTACGTTCATCTTATTCTACATCATTTCCTGATTCCAAAAACATATAAATATGTTATATTTGGATTAAAAACAAGCTCTGAAAATTAAAAATATAAAAATTATGATCAAAATTAAATTTCCGAAATCGATTTAAAAACAATTTCATCTTATTCCTTGTCGGTTCCTGATTCCAAAAACATATAGATATGATATGTGTGGATTACAAACACGCTCAGAAAGTTAAAACGAAGAGAGGTACAGAAAAGCGTGCTATGCAGCACAGCGAAACCACTACCGCGCTGAACAGGCTCGTCAGTTTCACTCCGTTATGCACAAGCGGCGGACTACGGTCATTGTGAAAAAATGCAGTGCGTTCAGTTTCATTCTGTGAGTTCCACAGCTTGACTAAATGTAGTAATTTCGCCTTACACGACTTGTTTTTTTACATTTAGTCAAGTTTTGACTAAATGTTTTAACGTAGAGGGGGGAATCGAGACGAGGGTTGTGGTGTATGTGTGTGTGTGTGTGTGTGTGTGTGTGTGTGTGTGTGTGTGTCTGTCTGTCTGTCTGTGTAGAGCGATTCAGACCAAACTACTGGACCGATCTTTATGAAATTTGACATGAGAGTTCCTGGGAATGATATCCCCGGACATTTTTTTATTTTTTTCGATAAATACCTTTGATGACGTCATATCCGGCTTTTTGTAAAAGTTGAGGCGGCACTGTCACACCCGCAGATTTCAATCAAATTGATTGACATTTGGGCCCAGCAATCTTCGACGAAGGCCGGACTTCGGTATTGCATTTCAGCTTGGTGGCTTAAAAATTGGTCATTAAGAATCTGAAAATTGTTAAAAAAAAAAAAAAATTTAAAACGATCGAAATTTACGTTTATCTTATTCTTCATCATTTTCTGATTCCAAAAACATATAAATATGTTATATTCGAATTAAAAACAAGCTCTGAAAATTAAAAATATAAAAATTATTATTAAAATAAAATTTCCGAAATCGATTTAAAAACACTTTCATCTTATTCCTTGTCGGTTCCTGATTCCAAAAACATTTAGATGTGAGATGTTTGGATTAAAAACACGCTCAGAAAGTTAAAAAGAATAGAGATAAAGAAAAGCGTGCTATCCTTCTCAGCGCAACTACTACCCCGCTCTTCTTGTCAATTTCACTGCCTGTGCATCGAGCGATGGACTGACGATGCTACGAGTATACGCTCTTGCTGTAAAAATGCAGTGAGTTCAGTTTCATTCTGTTAGTTCGACAGCTTGACTAAATGTTGTAATTTCGCCTTACGCGACTTGTTTTATTTTACCGGCGTCCAGGTGCTTGCTTGCTTGTTTGCTTGTTGTAACTTCTTGTTGATGTGACGGTGGATATCGTGATGTACGCGCGCGCGCGCGTGTGTGTGTGTGTGTGTCGTGTGAATGTGTTGTGTGTGTGTGTGTGTGTGTGTGTGTGTGTGTGTGTGTGTGTGTGTGTGTGTGTGTGTGTGTGTGTGTGTGTGACACAAGTTTTAGAATAAATATATCGGGAGGGCCAAAAGTCGATTACAACAGTGCATATACTGCAGCACGCACGCACACACATGAGAAGGAACTGGTTCAAAAGTACACTGAACCTTTCTCTCACATTTAAAGTTAAGAGCGTCTACTAAAAGAAACCAACTTCTTCGGGCGTCCATCGATTTTTGCGAAGAAATGTTTTGGCCACAAAAATAGAAAAATACTGTTGTCAACGCAGACACGGGCGGTTTTTCCATCATTCCCAGACAAAAACACAACCCTCGTTTGATGCTTTCGTGCTTCATGTTCATATTTCCACCTCAGGCTGGACAAACAAAACAAAAAGCATGCATCCACTTCTCTTGACGATGAGAGCCGTTGGGTAGAAAACTACAAAAAGAAAACACCATCAGGAAACCACAGAACAATTGAAACAAGTCGCGTAAGGCGAAAATACAACATTTAGTCAAGTAGCTGTCGAACTCACAGAATGAAACTGAACGCAATGCAACGCAGCAAGACCGTATACTCGTAGCATCGTCAGTCCACCGCTCATGGCAAAGGCAGTGAAATTGACAAGAAGAGCGGGGTAGTAGTTGCGCTGAGAAGGATAGCACGCTTTTCTGTACCTCTCTTCGTTTTAACTTTCTGAGCGTGTTTTCAATCCAAACATATCATATCTATATGTTTTTGGAATCAGGAACCGACAAGGAATAAGATGAAAGTGTTTTTAAATTCATTTAAAAAATTTAATTTTGATCATAATTTTTATATTTTTAATTTTCAGAGCTTGTTTTTAATCCAAATATAACATATTTATATGTTTTTGGAATCAGAAAATGATGGAGAATAAGATGAACGTAAATTTGGATCGTTTTATAAAAAAAAAATTCTTTTTTACAATTTTCAGATTTTTAATGACCAAAGTCATTAATTAATTTGTAAGCCACCAAGCTGAAATGCAATACCGAAGTCCGGGCTTCGTCGGAGATTACTTGACCAAAATTTCAACCAATTTGGTTGAAAAATGAGAGCGTGACAGTGCCGCCTCAACTTTCACAAAAAGCCGGATATGACGTCATCAAAGACATTTATCAAAAAAATGAAAAAAAGTCTGAGGATATCATACCCAGGAACTCTCATGTCAAATTTCATAAAGATCGGTCCAGTAGTTTAGTCTGAATCGCTCTACACACACACACAGACAGACAGACAGACACACACACACACATACACCACTACCCTCGTCTCGATTCCCCCCTCTATGTTAAAGCATTTAGTCAAAACTTGACGAAATGTAAAAAGAGGCTTTTTTAAAATCTATTTGTAATAATGTTTATTTATATATTCTACAAAAAAACAAAAACAGGATGTGAATCCTTCTGTTGTAAATTTCCATTAGTCCATGATAGAGATACGTACACCGCAATCTTTTTTCCCACTTTGGGCACACCCTTTCACACGAAAGCAGAAGCGCTCCTCATCTCTGATCTGTCAAGGCTTTTACAATGTATAAGACCATTCCTCAACTTGGTCACATACCAACAACGAACAGCCTTGGCGCTATCTGTGCAGAGTATGAATTCTTCGTTGAATTTATTTTGCAAAAACCACTTGTGGCTGAATTCTTCACAAATTAATTCATACATAACAAATTCACCTCAGCAAGCACTCAGGGTGTATGAATTCTTTGTTGAATTTATTTTGCAAAAACCACTTGTGGCTGAATTCTTCACAAATTAATTCATACATAACACATTCCCTACAGCAAGCACTCAGGGTGTTGCTTTTTGGTATGTACGCAGACAGAGGGATGGTCTTATACCAGGTCAAAGTCTGTCCAGATCGCAGACGGTCAGCTAATCTGTTTTCGCAAGAACGAGTGTGCCTTTAAAAAAAATCATATAATGATGTAGGATATAAAAAAAAGAGTTTTCCTTTTGTTATTGTTCGTTGCCTAAACAATATTACAGAAGTGAGGTGTTCATAAATAGACTGCTATAGTAGTTTCGTTGGCTGAACATTGTCAAACTACAGAATACAATTGTCAGTCTGTGGGGATAAAAACCAACAGCATCAACACACACACACACACACACACACACACACACACACACACACACACACACTCCTCTCCCCCCCCCCCCCCCACACACACTACCTTACAACGCAACATAACAGCCGATAATGACAGCTTTTACCACTCTAACCGACAAAAAAATGTTCGGATGTGTATATGGAAACCACCAACTGCATCTCTAACACAACACTTAACCCACTAAAACACGCACACCCGCACATATTTTACATCAGTACAGCCATATATTTGTTTGTTTGCTTAACGCCCAGCCGACCACGAAGGGCCATATCAGGGCGGTGCTGCTTTGAAATATAACGTGCGCCACACACAAGACAGAAGTCGCAGCACAGGCTTCGTGTCTCACCCAGTCACATTATTTTGACACCGGACCAACCAGTCCTAGCACTAACCCCATAATGCCAGACGCCAGGCGGAGCAGCCACTAGATTGCCAATTTTAAAGTCTTAAGTATGACCCGGCCGGGGTTCGAACCCACGACCTCCCGATCACGGGGCGGACGCCTTACCACTAGGCCAACCGTGCCGGTCACAGCCATATATACAAATAATACAAAGTTAAACTTACAACCTCGGGTGATGATTAGCATAAACAAAACTCACAGTCCTTCTTCAAATCAACAAAGGCTTTTGGGGCCGCTAAGAGTGCACACACTCTTCAACATTTACCAGGAATCCATTCTTGCATCATTCAATGAAGACAGAGAGGATTCTTAACAGACAAGACTATGTTCGGATATAAAACTCCGTCGGATGGGTATGGGTTGTGAAAGAGTGAGTACCCTTTCTTTTATTGAGACAAACTTTCCCATGTGACATTGACGACGGGTATATCTAAAACACGTGGGCAAGGAACATGTGTAGAAAAAAAGTATTTGCTCTTTCACAACCCATATAAACTAGACATAGTTCTTTCTTTATTTGGTGTTTAACGTCGTTTTCAACCACGAAGGTTATATCGCGACGAGGAAAGGGGGGAGAGGGGATAGAGCCACTTGTCAATTGTTTCTTGTTCACAAAAGCACAAATCAAAAATTTGCTCCAGGGGCTTGCAACGTAGTACAATATATTACCTTACTGGGAGAATGCAAGTTTCCAGTACAAAGGACTTAACATTTCTTACATACTGCTTGACTTTAATCTTTACAAAAATTGACTATATTCTATACAAGAACCACTTAACAAGGGTAAAAGGAGAAACAGAATCCGTTAGTCGCCTCTTACGACATGCTGGGGAGCATCGGGTAAATTCTTCCCCCTAACCCGCGGGGGGGACTGGACATAGTTATTTCCGCAGTTGATAGTCTATTAATCATTTGGATGAACAACTGGATCACAATTAGAAGCTTACAATTTCATGTTGATTCTGAACATGATCTTGTAACTAAGGAGGATTTATTTAACCACCATTTAGACCAAACCTAAAATCATTGTTTTCATTTTCGATGAAAACGATATTCCGTACGTCAGCTTCACATGCCTCGCACGTATTTTGTATGAAGCAGCCATGATGTCGACTTGCCCAGACGTGAAAGCCAAGCTCACTGTGGTACTCTCATAAACGATAACGCCTGATCTATGTCCGTACACTTCCTAGAATCTCCAAATCAACATGTACCCGTCGGATAAATAGCTACGTCGTGTTTTGCAGTCATAAACACAACAGCTACGGTCCTCATAACACGTAAAAGTGTAGTAAATCTAGAAATATCACTTAAACAGCTTCCCAAAATGAATGATGTCACTAAAGTTGGTGTCTAACATGTCCCTCATATAGTCCTCTTTTTGCTGCATTAAAGTGATCAATGAAAATATAGCTCACAGTGGCTGTATTTAAAGATTTCTTGAAAAATGTTGCTGTCAGAAACCAAAACCTTGCATTCAAAGCTGTTTGTTTTTTATATGACATGCACCCAAACACACACTTCGTGTTATAAAGACATGGACTAGCTTATGCTTAGTGCACCTTGTGATTTGGGTGGCTCTGCATGTGAAAATGACGGAAATAGATCAATTCAAAGTTATCTAGTTCAAAAACACAAGGCTACGACACGCATAACTTGCATATTACAGCTTTTATTCATCAGAATAACGTTTAGCCACGCTATTGATTTTGTTGTATGTTTAAAAGTGAAAGGATGCTCCTATTCCATATGAAAAGCCAGGACAGATCTGTGGGGGTGAACATGATTGTGTACACTTCACCAGGGATGTTGCTACAAATTCATACCTATAGGACAAATGTCTTAGCTCTTCAGCATCAATAGGACATTTGACCGCTTTCAGAAATGTCAATAGGACGTCAGAATGTTTTCATTTTCAAGAATGACGCTCGCCGTGTCCCCCACTGTTTTTGACCCTAATCATTAGTAATGTAGCACAGGGTGCGGTTGAATAGCCAAACGTGTTCAGCTTTTGTTGAACTTTGGCAGGCTTTATTTTTATTTTTCGGTGGCATAACTCAGTGCGCTTCGTCAAAATGTATCGAACTGAAAGCAAAAGCAGACGCAAGACTTAGTCAGTTGGAGTTGTCTTCCATACTCCTAACTTTAATGTGCTGCAGACGGGTGTCACCCAAACGCAAGATCCGCACTGCATAACTTCAGTGCACCTGTACGCGAGAGTGCTTGGTCGCTTTTTGAAAATGTGTATCTTGAAAGGAACACTATCGAATATCGCGCTGTCCGAAGGAATTGAGTTATTATCGGACAATGCCAGCGCTCAGTTGAAAAAGATAGGACATCTGACCGCCATGCGGCTATGTGAATCGGACATTTGAGCCTCTTAATCGGTCTATGTCCGATGTCCGACGCCTAACGACATCCTTGCTTTACTACCCGTCGTAAAAAAAACTACGCAGATGCGTTTGATGGCATCTTTCTGATGAAGCCGTTTATCGTAAAACCAATTATATGACTGAAAAGGCCATCTGTTCCCCTACCATACTCAGAAAACTGATTGAGTTTACATGACGTAGTGTCGATAAAGTGGAACCTACAACACAGACACCCCCAAAATCAAATTCGCAAAAACAAGGTTTCCGCGTTAAAATCGACAAAAAAATCAGAACAACTAAACCGAAACAGGTTTAGCATGTCCGTAAAAAGAACAATCAAATACGCATCCAAAACAGTCAGTTTTGTTCACATATCTCCGGGAACAGACTACTTCCAATTCAGTAGGGGGGCGACTATCCTCAACCCGGCGGGTCCCCAGGTGGCGGATAGGGGAACGGCCCCCAGATATGGGGGCCAGCTGCGAATATAGAATAAGCAGTCCCGGACCAACTAGCGGTGTCTCTACCAGGACGGGGTGGGTAGGCAGATGGCACTGACTACCCTATAAATGCTCTCCGTGTCCGATGACTGTTACACCATGCGGGTAAGAGCCGCATTAAAAGCTCTAGCCCCGGAGTGGGACCCCCGGTAAGAAATCCCCCATGTGTTCCCACGGTTAGGTTTTTGAGCCAAGAACTAAGGGCGGGGTAACCCCGAAATAAACCTAAGGGCTGAAGTCGGAGGATCTGGGCCAACAGGCGCACCTTGACCAACCACAGATCCACGCAAAAACGCAAAAAAAATCAGCGAACGACAAGAAGAAGTTCACATATCTTGTCTAACATGGACGCTATGGCATGCTGAGCGGTGTAGGTGTCAATCCTTTCAGGAGGCATAAAAGGCAGTTTTTGAAGCCGTTGTAGCGGGTAATGAGACAACAAATGGTACATCTGTCTAGGTTTTTTTTATGACGGGTAGTATAGAAGGACGGTGCCTTTAAGGGCAACACGTGAATCTCAATTCCACTCACTGCACGGCTGAGAACATTACGAATACTCGAAGTTTTTGCTGATGACACTGATTTACAGAGAACTAAGAAGATTTTAGTTTCAAAGCAATGGATCCCAATGGGTATTATTACATGTCCCCAATGCAGCGTCCTTGCAACTGTGTATTATACAATCGTTGCAACTGTGTATTATTATAACATGTCTCTAATATAGCATTGTTGCCACCGAAGACGTTAACAAGACTCCCAACTTTCTCATAATGTGATTCCCCACGTTTTCTTCCATCTCACAAGTACGCGTATTTAAAGTAGCTGCATGCTCAAAAAGACCAGCCCAACTCAACCTCGACAATCTATTCATGTATCTGTTCATCTTTTGGGTCCAACCTCTCCTCAGACCAAAAATTGAACAAAACAAAACAAAATAAAGTAAAAAGTTAATCTTGTTACTGGCACTTGTGTCAACCTGCAAAATTAATTCACCCAAAATGTCTACTCCGCATAAGGATACTGTGAGAGTGTAGATTGTTGGGCGGGTGTCCAAGTGGCGGGATGGCCACACCCCATGTAAAAGCCTGGACAGATCTGAGATAGTCAGCCCAACTGATTTCATGAGAAGGACTGTGCTTTTACAGGTATACCATTGATCTGTCAGTTTGGGGGGAGTTTCTGGTGAATTTGAAAAATCTGAAAAATCTGGGAATCCATGGTACCTTACCTAGAAGCACACGGCACGATTTGCTCGAAAACGCTCCACAAGTATAGTCATTCACTAAATCAAAGTGAGTGAATGCGCTTAAGGGCGCTGCTTCTCTCCGGAGCTGAAAACAAAACAAGTCGCGTAAGGCGAAAATACAACATTTAGTCAAGTAGCTGTCGAACTCACAGAATGAAACTGAACGCAATGCAACGCAGCAAGACCGTATACTCGTAGTCCACCGCTCACGGCATAGGCAGTGAAATTGACAAGAAGAGCGGGGTAGTAGTTGCGCTAAGAAGGATAGCACGCTTTTCTGTACCTCTCTTTGTTTTAACTTTCTGAGCGTGTTTTTAATCCAAACATATCATATCTATATGTTTTTGGAATCAGGAACCGACAAGGAATAAGATGAAAGTGTTTTTAAATTGATTTCGACAATTTAATTTTGATAATAATTTTTATATATTTAATTTTCAGAGCTTGTTTTTAATCCAAATATAACATATTTATATGTTTTTGGAATCAGAAAATGATGGAGAATAAGATGAACGTAAATTTGGATCGTTTTATAAATTTTTTTTTTTTTTTTTTACAATTTTCAGATTTTTAATGACCAAAGTCATTAATTAATTTTTAAGCCACCAAGCTGAAATGCAATACCGAAGTCCGGGCTTCGTCGAAGATTGCTTGACCAAAATTTCAATCAATTTGGTTGAAAAATGAGGGCGTGACAGTGCCGCCTCAACTTTCACGAAAAGCCGGATATGACGCCATCAAAGACATTTATCAAAAAAATGAAAAAAACGTATGGGGATTTCATACCCAGGAACTCTCATGTCAAATTTCATAAAGATCGGTCCAGTAGTTTAGTCTGAATCGCTCTACACACACACACACACACACACACACACACACACACACACACACACACACACACACGCACAGACAGACACACATACACCACGACCCTCGTCTCGATTCCCCCCTCGATGTTAAAACATTTAGTCATAACTTGACTAAATGTAAAAAGTAATCCAGAAGAGGCGGCTGGTGGCAGGACGACTAGCACCTTCTGTGACGCGGCCACCCAGTAACAAGCATCAGGTAAACGAACAAGTGAAGTAGCTCAGTGGAAGGAACCAAACCCAAATCTCACATAGAATTAATTCATTCGCTTGCGGCTTCGTAGCAGGCGGTAGAAACTTACATCAAGATAAGTTTTTGTAACTAATTGTTTGTCTGTGCACTTAAGAAACCGTTGGGTCGATATACTTGTGAATGTAACGTATGTTTGTCAATAACAAACGTTCCAACAACTTACCTTTCTTGTTTTTTGATTTTCACACAGAGTACTTTTTCTTTGCCTATATATTCTACGACATTTAATGAAGAATTAAAATACTTATATTTGCAAAGTGAAGGCAGTCCTACGCGGAAGCATTATTTGTTACACAGAATCTTATGGTATTGACTGCCAGGCATGGGAATTGATTTAAAGAAAAATCACTAAAAACTTAGGGGGTCTCCCGGAATTTTATTTAAAATCTAAATTAAAATGTGTGCAGTCTGGCGCATTCTGGGAGTATGTTTCATGAATTTTACACAGCAAAAAACATGACCCAATTTAATATATGTTTTGTATTGACAGTCACCAACAATCATTTTAATCCTTTAACCGAATTAATATTATTTGAACACACTTACTCTTTCACACACATGTTAAACAGCAACATCTGTTCTAATAAATCGATCACAATTGTCGCCTTCATTCCCAGAAATGGTCGTATTTCAAAAGTAGATTTTGCTGTCACTGTAGTGAAAGTCCTTGCTGAAATTGGCCACTGGTAAATAGTGTGAAATGTCCTGCGTGATTCAACTTACTCAAATTGTAAAAACTGGAACAATGTCCAAGTGCTAAAGCTGACTATAATGTCTCAGCTGAAGAAATATGCCATTGTCTTCTGGGTCTTATTGGCAGCAGGTGCAAGTTCTTGATCTTTGGCTATCTTCAACAAAAGTTTCGCCCCGAATAATCATCCGTGGCGGCACGCACAACATCGTTGCAGTTTGGATGAATACAGACAGCGTCTAATTCGAACACGGCGGAAATGAATGCCACAAAATAGATCTGCGTTCAAAATTATGATTGCCCGCTTTGCGTTCGCAACTTGCAGGCTCCCTTTCGAACTGTGCAATAGTAACACGCGCGGGCGGCACTACCACAGAAATACAGACTAGCTTGTCTGTATCTCTGTGGGCAATACCCTACTGAACTGCGTTCAATATTACGATCGCTCACTGAATGAAGGGACAGTTTTATGGAGGACATTGGTCGTACTAGGCAGATTGTCTTTTTCAATTTTTGCTCCTCGATTTTTTTTTCTCTCGATTTTTTTTCTCGGAAGAGAATTTTTTCTCCCCCTGAAATGTGTAGCTTTTCTCGGAAATTCTCGGATCCGAGGAGAATTCCCATGCCTGAACTACGGAAACGATCTGAGGGCCTTTTTTCTCCGGTAGTTTCCCTTTAAAGTCCCCTTGGGCTAACAGCTTAGCAAAACCTTGTGCAGAAAGTTGTATCAAACTTGACTGTCTTCCAACAACGGGCAAGACAGAAGAAAAGACCCAAAATGGCTGACGGTGCTCCGGCTTCATCGGCAGCCTACATCACGACCGGTGCAGCGAATTCAGCTTCCCCCCTCATTCAGCTTTCTGGTTCGGCCTCGTTGATCTTATATAAAATCCACACTAAAAGGCCCCCCTCTCTTCCACAGTACTGATGATCGAGCTTAGGTACTTTACATTCATGGAGTCAAAGTCGTTCAAACATCTTTTTATATTTAGTCAAGTTTTGACTAAATATTTTAACATCGAGGGGGAATCGAAACGAGGGTCGTGGTGTATGTGCGTGTGTGTGTGTGTGCGTGTGTGTGTGTGTAGAGCGATTCAGACTAAACTACTGGACCGATCTTTATGAAATTTGACATGAGAGTTCCTGGGTATGAAATCCCCGAACGTTTTTTTCATTTTTTTGATAATGTCTTTGATGACGTCATATCCGGCTTTTCGTGAAAGTTGAGGCGGCACTGTCACGCCCTCATTTTTCAACCAAATTGGTTGAAATTTTGGTCAAGTACTCTTCGACGAAGCCCGGGGTTCGGTATTGCATTTCAGCTTGGTGGCTTAAAAATCAATTAATGACTTTGGTCATTAAAAATCTGAAAATTGTAAAAAAAAATAATAATTTATAAAACGATCCAAATTTACGTTTATCTTATTCTCCATCATTTGCTGATTCCAAAAACATATAAATATGTTATATTCGGATTAAAAACAAGCTCTGAAAATTAAATATATAAAAATTATTATCAAATTTTTTTTTTTCGAAATCAATTTAAAAACACTTTCATCTTATTCCTTGTCGGTTCCTGATTCCAAAAATATATAGATATGATATGTTTGGATTAAAAACACGCTCAGAAAGTTAAAACGAAGAGAGGTACAGAAAAGCGTGCTATCCTTCTCAGCGCAACGAATACCCCGCTCTTCTTGTCAATTCCACGTGCACTGCCTTTGCCACGGGCGGTGGAGTGACGATGCTACGAGTATACGGTCTTGCTGCGTTGCGTTGCGTTCAGTTTCATTCTGTGAGTTCGACAGCTACTTGACTAAATATTGTATTTTCGCCTTACGCGACTTGTTTGTATTTAACTTAGATATTTGCTTTATCCTAAAACCCTTACCTTCTAATTCAAGGGACGCAACCAATCGGTGCACGTTTTCGAAGAAATCGAATTTTGGGGTGAAATCTATTCAGCCCTGAAAGTCCAACAAATGGTGTACTCGCCTTTGGCTAGTCTTCTTCTTCTTGTCGTTCGCCTTTGGCTAGTGATTCTTAAAATGTACTAGCCAGAGAGCAAACTTTACTAGCCAAACCAACAATTTGTTTCAGCACCTTTACTCGCCAAATGCGAGTAAATGAACATTTCTAATCGCCAATTACATGTTTCTAATCGCCATGGCGAGTAAAATACTCGCCACTTTCAGGCCTGCTATTAAATTTCACCACCAATTTCCTTCACTTGCAAGAAACGCACTTGCTTTTCTTCCTACAATAAGTGTACTTCTTCCTAAAATAAGTGTACTTCTTTAAATTGACCAGGAAACAACATTTTAGTCTCGAGTATATATCGAATCAGCAAGCTAAACGCCGGGGAAAGTTGAACGCGTTACACCGCCCACCCGGTGGGGCCCAGTCGCTCATTCAGCACGAAGAGGGGAAAAGTGGTTCTCTCAAATTGTGTGGCGCCTGTCTAAGAAGCGATGTGGAAAGGGCGAGAAATGCCATCAGGCTAGCCTCTAGGACAATCAAACTCCCTTTTTTTCTCCGCTCTCGTCTCGTCTCTGCTGCTGATGTTGCTGCTGTCGTTGTGGTCGTTGGCGCCGGCGGTGGTGTACATAGTAGCCACGCCTGTTTGCCAACTGCAACTGCTTTTCATAGACTTTGTCTGGACTGAGACTCGCACGGAGTCAATCGACCGATCTCAGCCTGTTGTGAACTCGTGCTGGGGAGGGGGGGGGGGGGGATATAAGTTTGTGACACCTTGTGTCTTGCGGTAAGCCCACTCCGTACAGCCTTATGTGCAGTTTGTGTTGTGTTCAGAAAGAACTATAAGCACGGACATAACATTTACAAAATAGTTTTGTTTTGGTTTTTTTGGTTTCTTAGTGACAATAGAACGTGTCTGCGTAAAGGTAGAACTGACATCACGATTAAAAAGTTGTGTCAAGTATACGTGTAGTATTCGTGTGCAAGTACAAGTGAAGGCAAGATTTCCCCCCAATATAACGCGCAGCGTACGGTGTGTATCAGTGACGGACCGAAGACCAAAAGTGCAGGTTTTGATGTGTACGTAAATGTAACACTGCCAGAACGACAAAACACAAAAAATCAAGTATCATTTTTTTCACAGTATAACTTTTAGAGAAAACTCGTTCCTTACAATACGTAAGGTATTCGCCCTTCACACAGTGTCATACAGTGCGCGCGCGTATTTTTTTTGTTTAAAGACAGAACTGACAGCAAGTACGCGCAGTGTGTGTACTGACAAGGAAAAAAGTGATCTACAGTACCCAATATTGACGGACTGTGTGAGGATATCTTCTGCTATTGTCTGTTGAGACAGTGATATCAAAATCGAGACCGGAGGTCGAGATTTTGATATCACTGTCGAAACAGACCAATAGCAGAAGATATCATCACACAGTCAATCAATGTTAGATATATTGCTAATTCTCTGGACATGTTGTATTTACTGTAAAGAAATTACAAAAGTATTTGTCTCAGTTTTGGCTGTTCCATATCCCTCCCTCTGATTATTATTTCTTTTTGTTCACTCTTTTCTTGTACTTTTCAGTATTTTCAAATGTCTTTTCTTTCAAAAAGTCTTTAGTCACTTGCTCAACTAAATTCTGGGATCATTACATTTTCATATATATTTGTTTGTTTTTAAATTTAGGTGTTTTTGTTTTTGAAGTGGGGAAGCAATAAAGAGGTCGTCGATATCAAAACTGATATCGACGGAAATGTCGTCGATATCACTTTTGCACTGAGCTCAGTTTTGCCCAATTGACCAATGGAAATCCACGTAACATATGAAATAGCAATATTACGCTCTGTGTCCACTGTTTATACGAAGAATCCTGTAGCAAACGAAACAGCGCCCTTCTCTATACGCAGTTTTTGCTGCCTAGGGGCAGAATTGCCACAAGAGAGGAAAAAAAAAGTGTGCTATAGCGTGTATAGATTTATCTGTGCACTGACATAACATAGCGAAACAAGTCTCCAAGTACGTGCATTCTGAGGAAAAATTCTACATTACATTGCGTTTTGTTTTAACCTGACAAAAAAAAAAGATTTTCATTGTGGCTAATTTATTCGTGTATTAGTAAAACTATTAAAAACAACAACAACAACAACAACAACAACAACGACGACGTTTCCCATTGTGAATGCGGGTTTCTTCGTGTGTAGGTAAAACTAACAGGAAGAACTACAGCCTTCCCGTTGTGCGTGCAGTTTTCTGTGTACAGGCTGAAGCGACATCAAGAGCAAAATACTCTGGTGCCAGGAGACTGGTTTCGGGTATCTCACACCGGGGACTGCGATCCGCCAGTTGGCCTAGTGGTAAGGCGTCCGCCCCGTGATCGGGAGGTCGTGGGTTCGAACCCCGGCCGGGTCATACCTAAGACTTTAAAATTGGCAATCTAGTGGCTGCTCCGCCTGGCGTCTGGCATTACGGGGTTAGTGCTAGGACTGGTTGGTCCGGTGTCAGAATACTGTGACTGGGTGAGACATGAAGCCTGTGCTGCGACTTCTGTCTTGTGTGTGGCGCACGTTAAACTGTCAAAGCAGCACCGCCCTTCGTGGTCGGCTGGGCGTTAAGCAAACAAACAATTACAAACAAACAAACAAACTGTTTTTAACCAGCGCCTTCTTTCGCCTTTTTTTCCCTCTCAATCGGCCAGCGAACATTATTATGTCTTGTGAACTACTCAAATCTGAAACATGTTGTTGCGAGGATCAATATAAGCATGTGTTCTCTCTGCTACTGTTTTTTTCTTCTTTTCTATTTTTGATAGCTTAACTATGTGAGTTGCATTAGCTTGAGATAGTCGTGGAATGTCTCTTTCTTGGTACGAAAGCTGACTCAAATTATAAAAATATTAAGGTACGATCGCACTATTTGATCATGTACACATCTTATAGTTTCTGAATTTTAATCTGGTGCATTTTCATGGTCATGCATTCAGGTGTGGTGGCACAAAGAGTAAACCCAAATCCACGTCAACCGGCTTTTGTTACGCGCCAGCCACCACTGTGTTCCACGCCGGAGTCTCAAGTCGCGTCAACTCACGTTGCGCATTTCTCTTTCGTCGTTTAGTCTTCTCGTGGCCACATTTTACACGTTTTAAAGGCTTTTCACAGCAGATGGAGGTTTTAGCTGTTACTCTGGACGGTTTTCTCGACGTCGGCAGCGACGTAGAAACTGTCATGAGCAACACTGACAACAAAAAATTGAAAAAAGACGGCTGTCTGCCGCTGACTTCAACCCCCTAAGTGCCCACATCAGGATTAATCACATCTTCTGTGGGTTGCAGAATATCTTGGTGAAAGTAGATCAGTAGAAGTGAAGTTCGAGATGGTAACAGAAAAAAGCAATCAGTGGCTCCGTGAGTGTATGCGTGTGTGTGTGTGTGTGTGTGTGTGTGTGTGTGTGTGTGTGTGTGTGTGTGTGTGTGTGTGTGTGTGTGCGTGCGTGCGTGCGTGTGTGTGTGTGTGTGTGTATGTGTGTGTGTGTGTGTGTGTGTGTGTGTGTGTATGTGCGTGCGTGTGTGTGTTTACATGGCTTAATGGCCAAGCCGTGCTGTCTAAGAGATTTTAATCACTCAAAGCATAGCTTTTGTTGGTTTTGTTAATGCATTTTGTTTTGTTTGCATTCTTAAAATGTTAAAGCTATGGCTTCTGTAAAATGTATAGTTTTGTGTTTTTATTAAAGCACTTGCGTTTGCGTGTAACGGGGGCTGGCTCAACAAGACAGGCGAAACACGGGGGCGCTGGCTGAAAACAGGCGGACCACAGTCCCCGGTGTGCAACTGTCGCTCACCACTGACGCCGCGTGCGTGTGCGTTGTGCACAGAGCGTCGCTCTCCTTTGGTGTTCGTGGACATCACGGCAGATCACAAAACATTCTGTGGTTTTATGCGGTTTTGACCTCAGAGCCAAACTTTGCTTTTCAACTTATTTATTGCAGGTAAAATTGTGTTTGCAGTTGTTGTAAATTAATTCTGCAGTGCTCTGCTGAGTAAAGGCGACACAAATATATCAGAGGGAACAACCAAGCTAAGAAACTATCCGTGAAAAGCCAGTGTCTGCAGACGCCTACGAAAGTGTGACTGTATTTAGAGCGTTGTCATTATTTTGTTGAAACTTTGTCGTGACACTTTGACACATGCAAGACAAAACTTTCGCGAAAGTGACATTATACTTCTAAACATACAAACAGAATCGAGTAAATAGTATACAAATGCGGTTGCTGTTTGGATTTCTTGTGTCCTTTCCCTGCAACTCTTCTTGTGAAATATCAAATCCAAAATACTGACACTAAATTTTATTAGCAGTTTAGTCAACAGTAACAACAGCAACAAAAACCGGCAACAACTCGAAAACTCGGACAAGGATACGTCTTCTCAAGTGAAGGAAACTACACATTTCATTCCTCACATCTGTTGTTACCAAGAAACAGTGGTTAATTACGGACAAAAAAACCTGCGGTATTGTATTCACGTTTTTTCTTCTCATTTTTGTGCCGGAAAAAAAGAGAAATAGTGGTGGCCAATCACGGCTGGTTCTCGGTTGATTTAGGAAAAGAAAACTGAGAAATTGGTGCTTTACGCACAAGAAATCTACGCTTCTTTATCACAGTTTGCTATCACATCGGTACAGAAAACCGGAAAACAGTGGTAGTTACGCACAACAAATATACGCTTCGTCATCACATTTTGTTAACACATCGGCACAGAAAACCGGAAAACAGTGTTATATGCGCACAAGAAATCTACGTTTTCATCTCAATACAGAAAAGACAACAGCTGTCGACCAAGAACTCTATCAGGTAGGTTGTCTAGTATTTCAAGATTTGTGTTTCCATACCTTCCTTGCCGTTTAAAATATGATGTAAATCATCAGGGATCTGTCTAGACATATACCAACATTATATAGCCTGGCTACTATCTGTGCTGAGTTTTTGTTTGTTTGTTTGTTCGTTTGCAAAATGACACCTTTAATTGTGTGCTTCTTTGCTTGTTTGAAAAAAAATAATAAAGCCAATGATTCCTATGTCAGCGCTCATTTTTGAGTTGTACATGCTTCGAACGAAATATTTACCAGGCATCTGTTAATTCAGAAAATGCTCTTCGCTGAGGGTGCCTTTTTTCAACAGTTAGCTTGGATTTTTAGACCAAGTCTTTGAATCATCATACCTTCTGCGTTCGTGTGCTGTTATTCCCATATCTACACTCATTTTTGCTCGAGTTTGCTCTGACGTGCACGGCTGCCCATCCCTCCTCCGCCATTTAGGCAGCCACACACATTTTCTTCATATACATTTGCTAAAACAATTTGGGGGAAGGGGGTACAAATCCACAAGAATGCTTACCCTCCCCTCCTCCGCTTCCTCCATAATAATGCAAAGAACAAGCACGAACACACACACACACACACACACACACACACACACACACACACACACACACACACACACACACACTGGACCTCCAACCCATCATATCACCACGCCCCAAACACACAGTCAACATTACATGTAAGAAAAAAACTTTCAATACAGTAACTTTAATATTTAACTGGTACTACCTATTAGAGATGACGTAATTAGGTTGCTACGTCATTAACGAAGTTTCAAAATACGATCCTTTTGGGTTGTGCCTCAAAACGGGGTCTTTTGTCAAGCCCCATGAAAAACTTCAGGTCATTGAAGGAGTAAAGCTGGGTAATGATACATAAAACATTTCTGCAACTTGAAGAAAGTTACATGAATCAAAGCTGCTCCATATTCTACAATTTGACAAAAGAAAAAGGAAATCAAAACTGGGGAAAAAGAGAACATCTCTGACAAGCCAAAACAAAACTTCCGAAGAGTGCTTCAAACGAGAAAAATGTAGCTGTTGTGTCAAGACTTAAGAATTAATATTAAAACGAGTACATATATACACGAGTATAAAGTGCAATACTTAAAGGCCCACTCCGCCTCCCGTAAACCTATCAGTTTCTGGCCACGGACACTGTCAGGCTTTTACACACAGTACAAACCTTTTCGTTTTAATACTTACCGCTAGAAAGGTGCCATCAAGAAAGAGCGAGCATTTTTCAAAGAATTTATTTTTGTGTGGACCTACTGGTAGAAATCAGACGCCTTTTATGGCGCTAGGCCTAACTTTTAAAATCTAAACAATAAATTGACAGCTTAATTGATAGACAAACATTGTTAAAACACCACAGATTTAATCTATCATCAAAACAAAGTCAGTACAGTTCGAAGTTTTCAAAGTTTGAAAGTAGGGAGCCCGGATGTGTGTCAAGCAAAGTGGATGAATGAATCGACTGGTGTGTGCAACTTGCAGCTCCTTTGAATTGATGACGGGGACGCGGGTTATTGAAAACGATACATCTTTGCCTTTTTGAAAATGCTGGTCGACTGAGATTTCAACCATTTTATATTATTTGTTGCTGTGCCTGTGTAGATTGAATATTGTGCCCATGCACACGTACTTCCGCGACAGGGATACTATCACATCAAATGAGCTGCATCTTACCACCTTCGTCTCGATTCTCGGTCTATGTTAAAACATCGATTCAAAACTTGACTAAATGTAAAAGTGGAACGTTCATGCTGTTTTTAAGAGACAAGGATTATCGCTCTGTGTCTCTCAAACCTCACTGCAGTCACGCATGACTTGGCTTCGCTGTAGCACAGCAATCATCAATACAAGTAAATATGTTACAGGACTAGCACATTTACATCCGTGGAAATTCCAATAACAGTCACAAAAATTATCCCATTGGATTCTATAATTTTTCTTGAATCTCAAAATATATAGGTATATTTAATTTAGAATGAATATTAAGCTCAGCTTAGAGTTTCGGTCAGCCAAGATTTAATCTCGGTGAACTTCCGTTTTGATGTTTAAGCAAAAACATAAATTTACTACATGTTTTCATATCGCTTAAGGGGGCAGTACTACTACCTAGCGGACGGTACATTTTTTTTTTAGTACACACCTTAATAAACTTGGCCAAAAAATTATTGCAACAATTTTCGCACACTATGAAAAGCATTAAAACGCAATTCATTTTAGTTGAACTTTATATGCTCGAAAAGGTAATTATGTCAGCTGTACATATCATTTGTCCGATTGATGGTACTTTATATAGGCATCCCGTGACAGCCTGTCAAACAAGTCACCCCTAAAATCGACCTGACAAAAACCATAGCCCCGTATTTTAAAATCTGCAAAAAATTAGAATATGCACAAACCAAACACTTCTAACATCCAGTGGCAAGGCCATTCAATTTCCAGTTAAGAACATTTTGTTTTATGCACCTGACTTCTTTAGTCTTTATGTAGCCTTTTGTCAAAGGCAGTAGGTGTCAAGCGTTTCAGAGGCCAAACAAGGCACGTTTTGCGGCCATTTTTGAGGGGGTCCTCCACCCAAAGAGCCATATCTGCTCAAGTTCTCAATGATATGCTTTGGAAATTTCAGAAGTTATTACCAATAGGCTGACCTAAATCTGTCTAGCTTTTTGCGAATGTGTATAATAAGCGTGCCGTATTACGTACATTTTCCGAAAGAACTAAACAAATATTCATATTAATTCAGGGTTTTAGGTTAAAAAATCGTGAATTTGCATGCTAAGCAAAAAATGGTTTGAGCATTAGGTACAAAAGTTTGAGGTAGATCCAAGTGCTGGTTTACATTTGCTGGAGATGGGAACGCGCAAGAAAATGTATCGATCACCGTCCTTGGTAATGCGTACAGTAGCGGTGGAGATAAACTGTCCTTGGCCTGTGCTTCCTTCGCTGCGGGTCACAAAAGCGCAACACAGCGAGCACAGCGATCCGAGACAGGCTAGTAAGCACAGGCCCAGGACTGTTAGTCTCCACGGGTACCACTGACGGTGATAAACCAGCACTCGGATCTGCCTCAATCTTTGGCACCTATTGCCTCATCCAGTTTTTGCTTTGCATGCAAAGTCACGATTTTTTAACCTAAAACCCTAAATTAATATGAATATTTGTTTAGTTCTTTCGGAAAAGTTACTTAATACAACACGCTAAGTATAAACATTCGCAAAAAGCAACACACATTTTGGTCAGCCTATTGGTAATAACTTCTGAAATTTCCAAAGCAAATCATTGAGAACTTGAGCAGATATGGCTCTTTGGGTGGAGGACCCCCTCAAAAATGGCCGCAAAACGTGCCTTTTTTGGCATCTGAAACGGTTGACACCTACTGCCTTTGACAAAAGGCTACATAAAGACTAAAGCAGTCAGGTGCATAAAACAAAATGTTCTGAACAGGAATTTGAACGGCCTTTCCAATGGGTGTTAGCAGTGTTTGGTTTGTCCATATTCTGATTTTTTGCAGATTTTAAAATACGGGGCTATGGTTTTTGTCAGGTCGATTTTAGGGGTGACCTTGTTTGACAGGCTGTCACGGGATGCCTATACAAAGTTCCACCAATCGGACAAATGATATGTACAGCTGACATAATTACCTTTTCGGGCATATAAAGTTCAACTAAAATAAATTGCGTTTTAATGCTTTTCTTAGCGTGCGAAAATTGTTGCAATAATGTTTTGGCCAACTTTATTATTATATTTGTTCACATTTTTGACTGTATATAGATAAATGGCATAATGTTCTAATAAAAACAAATTTGAATATGTTAATTATAATGAGCACAGGATTTTTGTGTGTGAAGCTGCGTATGACTGTGACGGAAAATCGTATAGTCAGCTTTCAAAACGATAGCAGAAAAAGTATGTGATAAAGGTGTTAAACACTTGTCACAAGCAGTTTAAAAGTTTAAACTTGTTGCTCTGGAAGCCGAACCGATAATCTTTTTGCTAATGCTATATATGACCTTGACACATTGATGGCACTCTCGACAAAATTTAATTAAAAAAAAAAGTTTAAAAAAAAACGTATCTTCCATACCATTTGTACTAGCCACAAAAACGTCGGTTCGGCTTCCTGCAAATGCTTCAGATAACTTCTGTGCAAAACTAGAACATTCAATCTTTAAATAGTTTTTTGAGATATCTTTCAAAAAAAAAATTTAAAATTAAAAAATTTCTTTCATTTTTTTTACCACAAAATTGTGAATATTTGCACACCAACTTTCAGCCATTTTGTTTCTAAAGAGTGGCATCGCGAAACGAAACACAAAAAAGTGATTTTTCGTGAAATCTCAGGTAGCACTGCCCCCTCAACGTAGCTTGTCAAAACACTATTATTCTGGAATTTGTGGAGGTCGTGAAAGGGGATGTAACTGTTGTGCATACACGGCGCTCCAGCCAGGAATAAGCGAGTCAGCACATGGGTCGAGGCTAGCCAGCATAACTCTTCCACGAATTAGGCAATTTCACAGATAGGGCACGTCACTTAGCGATCTTCTCTACTTCAGTTGGGTCACGGTAAGCACCCCCCCCCCCCCCTCCCCCTCCCCCGGGGAAAACCGAATCGAAAAACATGATCGTTTTCGGTCGAAATCCCAAGCGGTGGTCCGAACATGACGAGAAACGCGAGAACAATTCGGTGAATTTGAGCGAGCTTAATGGACGTAATAGGTTAAACTTGCCAAGAGCGTTCAACTGTGATTTCGCAATTTTAAAAGTGTTGCTCGGACGCACGAATCTGTACCACTCTCTGCCGCCTTTCGAATGTGACTTGCAAGCAACACGAAGGGGGAAAAGCCCGGTCACAGACTTTCTTTGAGCGATGATAATGGGCGTTATAAGTAAGATTGCCGACACGTCCATTCCAGTTGTGTGGGTTTTTTTCTCGCAATTTCAAAATGATTGCTCGGACAGTCAGACATGTGAGTCGGAAGGATAGCTACCACTTGCTTCCATCTTTTGAATTACGACTTGAAAGCAACAAGGACAGGTGGTGGTACTCGTTTCCTGGCTTATTCAGTGCGTTTATTTCTGCCACGTTAACTTTTTGAAGTGCGTGCGATGAGGACTGACACTCATTCTGATAATCATCGGTCCACGCTATCGCTTATGGTCTCTCTGACAGGATGTATAATTACTGCGCGGAATCTATCAAAACAAGAATACAGGGTTATCTCCCAACTGAGACGAAAATGATTGCAGATTGGCCGACTTCGACAGTAATCTCCGTTCTCTTCTTCACAGTTATGATAAGGACATCGTTCTAAGGTCAAAACAAGTCGAAATGTAGAGACTGCACTGTGGGAAGGAGACCGTGATATTGTTGCATCACTCCCAACTGGTTACGGAAAAAAGTATCGTCTGCTTCGTAACCAAAGTTGATTATCACGTGACACTTTTGCCATATTTAGAGTTGTTTGCACAGTAAATACACCCGCGAAAGATAGCTCGCTTGAATCTGTCTACAGTCTTACATATCAATTCCTTTGTAATTAAAACAATTGCACAACACCATGAAAAATCCTTATCGACGATCGCGAATCTGCTTATATCAATAACACATTACAAAAAGCTCTAAATATGAGAAAAAAAATCAATTTCCTCTCTAGAGAAGGAAAACCAAGGCATCCTGTCAGGGATAAATGAGACCCGAAGGGAAGTAACTCATTTTGACCTAAGTTCGGGATGGACTGGCACACTGCTTCGATCACGCACACTTATATCTGTCGTGGCTTGCGGAAAGTGCGATGACCGTTGTGATATTCCAAAGAATCAGAATAATACTGTTTAACCAATTATGAAAAAAAATAAAAGAAACACACACACACACACACACACACACACACACACACACACACACACACACACACACAGCTATCTCTGTATGCTCTCTAATGTTGTGATCTACACGACAGAGGATATGTTTCTGGTTAATAATAATTGTTTTAGTTAGAACATATATCAAAATGTTCATAATATTGTAGCGACTGGTCTATGCACCGACATTGTAATTTCTCATGTTTGAGATAATAAAGTTAATTTAATATGATCTCTCGTTCGATATAATTATTTTTGTATGTCTCTGTCTAAAAAACAAATGAGAATAAAGTGCCAGAAATAAGTCAAGCAGGGAAAGATCATTCGCACGTTGAAATGAAAAATTCAATCAAATATCACACACACACACACACACACACACACACACACACACACACACACACACACACACACACACACACACACACACACACACTGTCTTCTCATGCAGTGTTGTAGGCTGTGTATTGTGATCTAAACCACTACATTGGGAAAAAACAAAAACATGATGTCTTTGTCTGATACACACAAAAAACACACAAAAAACCCGTCTTCTCATGCTATGTTGCTTGCTGTTTATTGTTGTACACCACAGGAGAAATTCATGTTCGAGATAATTATTATTTGTGTGTGTATGTTGTAAAAAAAAAAAATGACGATAGAGTGTCAGGAAAAAGCTGGGCATGGAGAAATCAAAGGCAAGCAGAAATGAAAAGGAAATGTAATCAAATATTCCCCCGCCCCTTCTTCTTCTCAGTACCCCCCCCCCCCCATCCCCCTCCTCAACCCCCATCCCTTTAAACTGTATGCACGTGAAGAACAATCGCTTTCAAAGATCAGATGTCACATATCATTTTTGACATTAATCAAAATAGTGAGCAGTTCTGGCGTGCAAAGGCAGACAGACGGATCTGCACCAAGATGCACACTCAGCACTCAGCAAAAAAAAGAATTCAGCCGCCTCGCAACAGGGATCGATCAGCATGCATCGTGCAAAAATGATTCGTCGCAGGGGGAAAACAGACTTACATTAGTTACTATAATCAGTGATCGCGCTGCCCTCACCAAAAAACACACATAGCGTCTCTATAAAACTCTTTGTGTGTGTGTGTGTGTGTGTGTGTGTGTGTGTGTGTGTGTGTGCGTGTGTGTGTATGCGTACGTGCGTGCGTGCGTGCGTGTGTGTGTGCTTGCGTGCGTGCGTGTGTGCGTGCGTGCGTGCGTGTGTGTGTGTGTTCAACCTGCCAAGAGTACAAGACTCCAGCCAACATTTTTTGGGGGGAACACATAGCGCAATGGTCCAGGGGATAAGACCCTGGCCTCGTCTTATGCGGAAGGTTGAGTGTTCAAATCCCTGTAGGATCCGGTCCGGTCCCCCCTCTGAAGTAGTCCCCCGGGGGACCAATTCGTGGCAAAAACTGCTCTATAATGGTCCCCCCTTAGACATCCAGCCTCGTTTTTCTTAGGCATTCAAGCCATTTTCAATCTATATCTTCGTCCGGTATTATGTAGTGCACAGACAGCAATCTCTTTGTTTGACTATATTTTGCAGAAAATAAAATAGATCTGATTTATAATGCCGTTCAAAAGAAAAATCACACGAAATAAAATGAATAATAAATAAATACTGATAAGAAGAAATGAAACCAGTCTCTGATTCTTTCCTTTCTTTTCTCTGAAATTGCTGGTAACATTACTAACATTGTAACAAGAAAAACAAGTCGCGTAAGGCGAAAATACAATATTTAGTCAAGTAGCTGTCGAACTCACAGAATGAAACTGAACGCAATGCCATTTTACTCGTAGCATCGTCAGGCCACCGCTCATGGCAAAGGCAGTGAAATTGACAAGAAAAGCGGGGTAGTAGTTGCGCTAAGAAGGATAGCACGCTTTTCTGTACCTCTCTTTGTTTTAACTTTCTGAGCGTGTTTTTAATCCAAACATATCATATCTATATGTTTTTGGAATCAGGAACCGACAAGGAATAAGATGAAAGTGTTTTTAAATTGATTTGGACAATTTAATTTTGATAATAATTTTTATATATTTAATTTTCAGAGCTTGGTTTTAATCAAAATATAACATATTTATATGTTTTTGGAATCAGCAAATGATGGAGAATAAGATAAACGTAAATTTGGATCGTTTTATAAATTTTTATTTTTTTTTACAATTTTCCGATTTTTAATGACCAAAGTCATTAATTAATTTTTAAGCCACCAAGCTGAAATGCAATACCGAAGTCCGGGCTTCGTCGAAGATTACTTGACCAAAATTTCAACCAATTTGGTTGAAAAATGAGGGCGTGACAGTGCCGCCTCAACTTTCACGAAAAGCCGGATATCACGTCATCAAAGACATTTATCAAAAAAATGAAAAAAACGTTCGGGGATTTCATACCCAGGAACTCTCATGTCAAATTTCATAAAGATCGGTCCAGTAGTTTAGTCTGAATCGCTCTACACACACACACACACACACACACACACACACACGCACGCACGCACACACGCACGCACATACACCACGACCCTCGTTTCGATTCCCCCTCGATGTTAAAATATTTAGTCAAAACTTGACTAAATATAACGAGGCTGGATGTCTAAGGGGGGACCATTATAGAGCAGTTTTTGCCACGAATTGGTCCCCCGGGGGACTACTTCGGAGGGGGGACCGGACCGGATCCTACACCGGTCGCGCCTGGTGGGTTAAAGGTGGATATTTGTTCGATCTCCCTGGTCAACTTATGTGCAGACCTGCTAGTGCTATTTCCACCTTTGTGTGTACACGCAAGCACAAGAACAAACACTCACAGAATAGATCCTCAAATCTATACTAGAGTTCGGTGATTTCTAGAAACACAAAAATACCAAGCATGCATACATGGTCTGAAGACCATGAGTACTATATAAAGAACAGAACAGAACATAGTTCTTTTACTTGTCTCGTAATTATTTGGATGGCTGTATTCCACTTGCAAAGGCCATTAGGTCGACGTGATCGTGAATGTTTCGCCAATATACCCCGTTCACACATAGCCGCCGCTGCTACTACGATGGAAACGTGTCGGAGAGCGTGGCCAATCGGGCCAATCGTGGGAGGATCTCCATGAGCGTGGTTTGGTCGGGGTGGGATTGCCTAGGTCGGCAAGCTGCACGCTCTCCAACGCTTATTTTGAACGTGCACAAAATAATTAAGCGTAGCCGGGTCGTGGCCATATGCCCCGATTTGATAACTTTTTCAGATCGGGGATGACAGGGGTGATCGGCATGGTCTTCGTAGGTCGCAGTGCTGTGTGAACGGGATGTTATACCCCCATTCCACACAACCGTTCTAGCTTCCGTTCCCAGCCGTCCTCAGGACGGCTGCCACAACAATGAGACGCTGTGCAAACGGCCGTTTTGGGCATCTTTGAGCAGCGTCTGACCGTACTAGCAGCCGTCCTCAGGACGGCTGGGAACGGAAGCTAGAACGGATGTGTGGAATGCGGGTATGACAACTCCCATTCCCGTGCCGTTCCTTGGTCGCTACGGGAACGGGACCTAGAACGGATGTGTGGAATGGGGGTAGTCTACAATTACGCGTTCCAAAAACTAACCTTGATTATTTGTTCATTCGTGATACGTCAGCAGCACAGCTGTGGTTGAAATAGATCTGTCAAACAAAACAATAACCAGGAGGCATGGCCGCTTGCCAATTTCATTTTTGATATTTTGATTGAATTACGGTTCTAATATATGTTTGCCTGAAAACTTGAACCCTCAGAGAATGATACATGAATATGAACAAAGAAACGCAAATAAACATGATAATAAAGGCTCTATTATGAATAGACAAAACAATTGTCAAGGAAAACGGAACAAAAACAACAACAACAAAATCAAAGAAGAAGAAAAAAGTACAACTAACAACAGAAAATGAAGGAAATTGGGTCAAACTTTTGAAACTTTTTAACAGACCATGCATATTCTACTTCTTTTCTCTTTCACCTTGTACGTAGTTGGGTTTTTTTGGTGTGCTTTTGTGTGTGTTTAGACTTTCCCTGCGCAGTGTACGTGTCATAGGTGTCTGGAGGATAGACGGTTATCGGAAACAGAAACTGGCGAGGCGCGCTTATTAAGCAAATTGTATCGAACCAGAGCCTTCACGAGTGACTGCAGTTTCGAGACGGTGCACAGACAAGTATCCTAAAATGCGACAGGAAAATTCCCCCTTCTGCACTAATCTGTCTCCCAAGATCGACTCCCCCCCCCCCCCCCCCCCTCCGTTTCCTCGACGAGAAAAAGATCTGTACGTGCACTTCCTCGTGGCAAAAGAACTAGCATCTTCTTCTTTTTCTTCTTCGTTCATGGGCGGAAACTCCCACGTTTACTCATGCACGAGTGGAAGTTTACGTGTATGACCGTTTTAACCCCGCCATTCAGGCTGCATGCGCCGATTTCGGGGGAAGAACTAGCATCTAAATCAAGCGTATCTATTTTCTTTTCTTTTTATACCCCGCCCTTCTCCTTCTTTTACACACCCACACTTTTCTTTCCATCCCTTGTTGTGCCAAAACATCCGGGATGTAAAACACAATACAGCGCTTTTTGTCATGGTACCCCTCAACATTGACGCAGAAACCTCTCGTTTTTGACCGCTTATGCGATCGACAGCTGCATCAGTAGGAATGGCATTACACAGGAAATACGAAAGACTGCTAAACAAAACAACCTGTTATGGATAGATAATTGATTTGACTTTCTCCTCGTATGGGAAAGTCGACAAGTTGTGCCTATTCTGATGTGTTACGCGTTTTTTAATTGGTGCCTCACGTTTTTGTCAGGTCAATTTTGAGGGTACCCATATCTGGGCAGTGGTCACGTGACCCCGGAAAACATGACATTTTTGAAACAACCAACTAGTGCGCAAGACAGCTAAGTTGAGTGACTTAAATGGCATCGATAATGTGCAGTCTGTCTGTCTGTCTGTCTGTCTGTCTGCCTGCCTGCCTGCCTGCCTGCCTGCCTGCCTACCTGTACCTTCCTGCCTGCCTATTCGTCTGCGTATGTGTCTGTCTGTCTCTTTCTCGGTGTTTTGAACTAATTCCACTCGTTTACAGTTACAGATATTTTAAAGTCCCAGTATTCGGTGTGAAAAATCAACCATTCAATCAAGCTCCCTTCCTTCAAAACATTCTACGGCAAGTCGTGCGCCTTAACTATTCGCTATTTGCTCTTCTCTACTCTACTCTTATTTCTTATTTTTATCCTAGTAAGCTTTTACTTCATCCGACCAAAAAATCGAACCCATAATTGTCCGCCGTTGTCAGCTAATCCATATAAGTCTGCCCTAATACCTTCACTATCCGTCAATGTGTCTATCTTTTTTCCTGTCCCTTGCTTAATTTCCTGGAGTCATGATGGAAAAGCTCTCCAAAGGGGTTCATACTAAAAAAGCAAATATGGGGAAAATGGTAACAGGGGTGGTGCTGGGATTTTTTCTCTCCAAATCTGCCAAAATTGCCATATCAGTATTGGCAATGTTCGTATAAGTTTTGGGTTCACTTTGGCGTTATTTCTATTACCCTGAAAAAGTTTGAGAGCTCTGCCGAACTGACGGCAACGTTTCGGCGATTTAAAAGACGTGTCGGCAGTTCGCCGACTGCCGTCGCAAAACGACATCTCTGTGGCAGACATTGCTTTTTTCGTAACTACTTTGACCATTAAGCGTCTTGTTGAGTAACTTTCTGATTTCTTGCAGACTTTTAGAACGTAATACTCCGATTGGTCCTCCTTTTGACTGCTTGGATCTCATGTCCGTAACTTTTAAAGTGTGTTTGTGTTTACCAGCGTCATTTCCTAAGCCGATCTTGTGCGCTTTTACTGTATACCAGAAGTCTATCATACTAGAAGTACTTTACTACCATTACCAGCAGTCGACACGCGGTGATACACATCCTTTGACCTTTTCTTGGGGATATCCCGTACTAAAAATAGAATACATACGGTATTCTGGGAAAGCTGCTCAAGGGCAATTACGTACTTCGATTTCGATTTATCACGTCATCCAAAACGTTTGGAATTTAAGAAAATGAAAAAAAAATACAAGAATTACGAGTTCGGAAGAAAAAAAAATATTGCCGTGGAAGAGGATCGAGCCCGGGACCATGAATGTTGGGGAAAACGATCGGGCGCTTTACCAACTCAGCTATTCTGTTGCACTGAATGGAGGGAGATTTTAACTTCAAATACTACACTTGAGTTCTCGAGCGTGGGCGATCAGTATTGACTCAACTCGAGTTTCCGAGTCTCTCCGTTCGTATTTGTGTACTGTTCTCTGTATCTCACTGTTCGAGGCAAGTTCAGTTAACAACTGACCCTATGCTCCCGGTCACTTCGTATAGGTTTGGAAAGCAATATCAAGTAGCGATTACGAAATGCATTGACCAATCGCCGAAAGGCGCTGACGTTATTGCATGAAAGGATTTCCCTACCCAAAATCCTCTATTCTCGATGACATATTAAGGATTTAGTTCGGGAGAACGACGATATATGCACGATTTATTATATAAAGGGAAGCAAGCGGTTAAAAACGGGCGTCGATTGAGCCAATGAACAGTGATGTCTACTTTTAGTATTTCATTCACTTGTGTGTATACCTAAATATCATGGCATCAGAAATAATGAACACTGGATAAACCATGTAAAAAGCTGGAAAGATCTGAAATATCAGCCGAATTGTTTAAGAACTTCCTTAATTGATTGAGCACAAAGCCTTTTTACTGAAAATTCAGCGCCAAAGCTTCGTGTAGCGAACTTCGTGAAGTATGCTTCGCGAAGTTCTTTCTTTCTTTATTTATTTGTGACCCTCCACCACGGGATGAGTCGCATGTCACCTTTGCATGATTTTCATATTTGTACATTTTCCTAAAGAGTTTTTTATGCTCTATGCAGTGGTGAAAACCGTTTTAGAAAAGAGCGAAAACTGTTTGAGTTATAAGCCTGTGACTAAGGTGACCCTCACACTGTTACCAGACACTCCCCGGACTTATATTAAGCCTAGCGCAGAACCGCGCGAGGTGACATGCGACTCATTTCGTGGTGGAGGGTCACATTTGGTGTTTAACGTCGTTTTCAATCACGAAGGTTATATTGCGACGGGGAAAGGGGGGAGATGGGATAGAGCCACTTGTCAATTGTTTCTTGTTCACAAAAGCACTAAGTCGACTTTGCACAATAAACAGCAAACCTTATAGAGGATGGACTGTGGCTTTAACGCTTTTAACCTTTTAAATCTATAGTGTCAATGTCCCACTGTGGGGTTCCAGTATTGCAGATCTATACAGTCGAACCAGCCCTAGCGACCATCTCTCGACGACGATCGCCTGTTCATTACAACCATCTCAGCAGATCGCCGACAATCAATCTTCTAAATAAATAACTGTTTCGTAGCGACCTGTCAATAACGACCAATTTTGGTTGGTGAGGTGGTCGTTAGAGACAGGTTCGACTATACCCACATCGGTATACCACACGTTTACACGAAGCCCTGGACCAAGTGCCTCCAAAGCTATCTGAACTAATGACAGACAGCTCAGATCATCCGCGCGTTAACATCGTCTAGACCTCTCGTTATCACCCCGATTCTTAACGCTTGCCGAGTGAAATAAATACAGAAGAGAAAGAATAGCGACTGCAGCTATGACGGTAATTTTACTAACGATGTCTACCACCAAAGCCTCTCAGCATAATTCTCCTCAATCATCCAGTTCAGCCATGTACGGTTTCTGCTTACATGGGTCAAAAGCAATGCTGTTCGTTTACACGCAAGCATATTAAAGATACCTTCTTTTTCTAAGAAGACAGAAATGAAAGAACAAATACAATCAAAATGCTGTTGAAGACACCTTCCTTCCCATGCAGACCATCTTAGAAACGCCAATATATCCAGTAAGACTGATTGGTGGTGTCTTTCTTTGGTATGTTCCTATTTCTGACGGTTAGAAACGAAAACACACACACACACACACACACACACACACACACAGACACACACACACACACACACACACACACACACACACACACTCAATCAATCAATCAATATGAGGCTTATATCGCGCGTATTCCGTGGGTACAGTTCTAAGCGCAGGGATTTATTTTTTTATTTATTTTTTTATTTTTTATGCAATTTATATCGCGCACATATTCAAGGCGCAGGGATTTATTTATGCCGTGTGAGATGGAATTTTTTTACACAATACATCACGCATTCACATCGGCCAGCAGATCGCAGCCATTTTGGCGCATATCCTACTTTTCACGGCCTATTATTCCAAGTCACACGGGTATTTTGGTGGACATTTTTATCTATGCCAATACAATTTTGCCAGGACAGACCCTTTTGTCAATCGTGGGATCTTTAACGTGCACACCCCAATGTAGTGTACACGAAGGGACCTCGGTTTTTCGTCTCATCCGAAAGACTAGCACTTGAACCCACCACCTAGGTTAGGAAAGGGGGGAGAAAATTGCTAACGCCCTGACCCAGGGTCGAACTCGCAACCTCTCGCTTCCGAGCGCAAGTGCGTTACCACTAGGCCACCCAGTCCACACACACACACACACACACACACACACACACACACACACACACACACACACACACACACACACACACACACACACACACACACACACACGGTTATGAAATCACGTTATAGGACCTTTGCAAACAGGCTCCTCATACTGTCTCTACACTCCCATCCCTCCCCGCCCCCTACCGTATATTAGAACTGTCCAATGAGCTCTGTAATTCAAGTGTGCATAATTTTATCTGCATATCGGGGTAAAAAATGCACACAATAGACTGTGGTCTGTTTGTCGAGAACGGTACAGCCAGACTTCGCCTGTGTAAGCATGTGTGTGAAATAAATCATCCGTAATGTTCGAAGTCAGAATATGGAAACCCTGACTTTATTTTCATGATGGTTCATCGCAGATCTCCGCGTTTCGCACAAAAGCTTAACAAGTCGCGTAAGGCGAAAATACAACATTTAGTCAAGTAGCTGTCGAACTCACAGAATGAAACTGAACGCAATGCAACGCAGCAAGACCGTATACTCGTAGCATCGTCAGTCCACTGCTCACGGCAAAGGCAGTGAAATTGACAAGAAGAGCGGGGTAGTAGTTGCGCTGAGAATGATAGCACGCTTTTCTGTACCTCTCTTCGTTTTAACTTTCTGAGCGTGTTTTTAATCCAAACATATCATATCTATATGTTTTTGGAATCAGGAACCGACAAGGAATAAGGTGAAAGTGTTTTTAAATTGATTTCGACAAATTAATTTTGATAATAATTTTTATATATTTAATTTTCAGAGCTTGTTTTTAATCCAAATATAACATATTTATATGTTTTTGGAATCAGCAAATGATGGAGAATAAGATGAACGTAAATTTGGATCGTTTTATAAAAAAAATATTTTTTTTACAATTTTCAGATTTTTAATGACCAAAGTCATTAATTAATTTTTAAGCCACCAAGCTGAAATGCAATACCGAAGTCCGGGCTTCGTCGAAGATTACTTGACCAAAATTTCAACCAATTTGGTTGAAAAATGAGGGCGTGACAGTGCCGCCTCAACTTTCACGAAAAGCCGGATATGACGTCATCAAAGACATTTATCAACAAAGTGAAAAAAACATATGGGGATATCATACCCAGGAACTCTCATGTCAAATTTCATAAAGATCGGTCCAGTAGTTTAGTCTGAATCGCTCTACACACACACACACAGACAGACAGACAGACACAGACAGACACACACACACACACACACACACACACACACACACACACACACACACACACACACACATACACCACGACCCTCGTCTCGATTCCCCCCTCTACGTTAAAACATTTAGTCAAAACTTGACTAAATGTAAAAAGGACACAGCCTGCTGAAAGCTCGTATGGCTGAAATCCGGGTCTCCGCAGTGCGTATGAATATGAATTTTGTCACTGTCAAAAAAGCCTCGAGCGTCGACTTGCACGGTATATCATGTCTTGACATGGACATAATTATACGTACAAGCCTTTCGCGGGGATATAACCTGTACATATCGAGTGCATACTGTCTTCGTTACCGATAAAGAGAAGTCCTTGCTCCGGATCTATTGGCAATATCATAAAGGAGAAGGATTCAAGACTTACAGAGAGAGAGAGAGAGAGAGAGACAGAGAGAGAGAGAGAGAGAGAGAGAGAGAGAGAGAGAGAGAGAGAGAGAGAGAGAGAGAGAGAGAGAGAGAGAGAGAGATCCACGTCTTTGTATTAGTAAGAGTGGTACAGTGTACTTACCAGACCTGTTTACCCCCCCAAATGAAAATCAGGAATGCAGCTGGTACTTTTCCGTAATATGAGGCATCTTTGAGTAATCTTTTTTATCAACCATAAACCAGCTCGAAAACGATTAAACGACACGTTTATTCGCGCGCTACCATGCAAAACAAGTACAAAATTGATAACCATGTTTAACAGTATTGTACTACACACACAGAAGCTCGATGACACACACACACAAACACACGACACCTGATATATAATATGCAAGTTAACTAAGACAAGTTTACTTTATCTAAACAAAAAAACACCACAGTATTCAGGGGCGGAGCAAGAGAGCTAGAGGGGGGGGGGTACAACCAGGGGTCCAGGGGTTGGGGGGGTCTGGCTGAAGAGTTTTAGCTATTTAATTAACAATTTGTAGCTTATCCTTGATTTTAAACATGATAAATTGGTGTCAGCAGCCACTCATTATTTCTTTTAAAGTTAGTATTAAATAATGGCAATTTATCTTCATTGATATCTGCTCCCGACAGCAACAACAATTTCACAGACAGAAAATGTCTTTAGTTTTTTTCCCAGACTGAATTTTTGTTTTGTTTTTTTGCTTTTTTGACAGCAAGGGGAGGGGGGAGGGGTCCGGAACCCCTGTAACATCCCCCCACCCCCACCCCTCCGCCCTTGGACTATTTACAGTCACTTGAAGATGCATGTGAACAAAACCACCTTACATGCTGTCACATCAGACATCCTGCATTAAAACCAGTCATAATAACTCACTCCAGAAGCTACCTTTAATTTTAGAGGACCGATTCGTTTATTTCATTTAAACATTTTGTTGAAAGTTTTTCGATTCAAAGAACTGTGATCTTTGCTATATTGGAGAAATATTAATGGAGATCAGTTTTAGGCTCAGAAAGACTTGAATTTCGGCAACAGCCAAGTAACTGATGAGCGCGACCATAGACCTACATCTGTGTCTCTGGTGCGACTGACCGTAGTGAGAGATCGGTTCGCAGGTCTGAGAGATTCTGTGGAAGTAGAGACCTAGGTCAAATAAACTCGATGCGAAGCAGGCTCATGTTTTGCCAAACATAATTTCGTGTTTTTGTTTGTTTCCATGTTCATTTGTGTACTGCATTTTGTTAAAACTAATGCTGCGTCTAACCTCGGGACACGTGCCGCGACGTGACTCGTAACTGACTAGCTTTGTTGTTGCACTGATCTCAAGTTGATCACCAAAATAAATGTGGTTCGCTCTTCTTAAACTTCACCAGACACCGCCACTTGACTTAATAGTTTTGCCGATATTTCTGTACAACTTTCGCTTTTTTGGTTGGCATTTCGTCCCCACAGAGATCGGCCCTATATTACCCTTCGGACCAATGTCGATCTCAAATCCGCGGAATCCGACAAATACCTTGCTGTGCACATGCGCAGAAAAGGCTGTTTCGGCCAGCCTTGAAATCACAGTCCTGGTGACTACCACAATTTCGACTTCGAATTTTCACGCACGAAAAAGGTTCTCTCGACCGGAATTTCCGGAATTTTCGGTAGTATTCCGTAATACCGGAATTTAGACCCCAAATCCGTAATAATTCCGGACAATCCGGGAGGGTAAACAGGTCTGACTTACTGACAGGTTAATCACAATGGCCTATCGTGCATGACTTATAAGATCGGCCAATATGAGAGATGCAGTGTCGACATCAATAATGCACTGACTCTATGCCCCAATTAGTAACTCACGGTCGACTCTGTAACCCGGTGGTTCTGTGTCGTAGTAATGAACCAAATTCGCACAATTCTAAGCGCTCTGTCTGCATGGAAAAAACGGTCCATGTTCATTGCTTGCCAGCTTTATACAATTTGTGCCAGAGCCCGGAAGCTGGATGACCAAATATCAACGTGTCGCCATTTTGGTTCCAGATTTATACCAATGACCCAAGCTATAACGAGCGTAACATAAACTGAATACCCAGCATGTTTGCAGAACTAGTTCTCTCACAGAGGTATGAAAACGTCAATAGCTTCGATGCAGATCCTATATTTCCGTGACCATATTTAAAGAAATGGCGTACATGGCCAACAGACTTGTTCCTGTATCATGACCCGCGTTAAGCACAGTTAACCCTCAAATCAATTGGGAGAAGTCGAACTCGCGAAGTCTACTTCACGAAGTAGGCTGCGCGAAGCTTTACCACTGAATTTTCTGTAACAGTAGTCAACTTCGGGCTAAAGTCAGGACCGCTTTTAGGATACACAGTGACATTTCTACAAAAAAAATCAAGCAACAAGAATGGGTAGTCTATCGAACGTTTGATCATTCATTTTTCATCATTTATGCCTTTGACCCCGTCCGGGGCATAGGCCGCCAACAAGAGCTCGCCAGGCACTCCGATCCTGGGCCAATCTCTCCAGTTGTCTCCAGGTGTAGCCGATGTGTTTCACCTCTGCCTCCAAGTCACGACGCCAGGTGTTTCTCGGCCGGCCTCGTCTCCTCTTGCCCTGCGGGTTCCATGTGAGGGCCTGTCGCGTGATGCTGGTTGTCGTCTTGCGGAGTGTGTGGCCAATCCACCGGAAGCGTCTTTGCAGAATGTCCTGTTCTACGAATAACTGTTTTGTTCGCTTTGATCATAGACAGATCGAAACATTCTTTTCAGTTTCTTATCGTCTTTAAAAAAGCACACCTAACATCCGAAGCTAAATGTTGACTCTTTTGTCGTTTGCCCATATATTATTAAGGCTATATATACAAATCTTCGAGATTGCGGATAGTTCGAGTGAATGTTTCGTTGTGTCTATGACTAAACGTTCCAAAAGTACCCAATGTAAAGGAATATGAGTTCATAAGGAACCTTCTACCTCTTACTGTGATACGCCTAAAATGTAAATAGTTTTTATATAGTATGCCGAGCTTCAGCATAACAAAGAACACGATTGATGCTGAATCGGTCTCGCATGAACCTCTGGGTTCCCGAGACAAGAAACGATAATAGACAAACAAACAAAGGTTCAATTAACTTCTCTTTGATTTTTTTTTTTTTTTTAACTTGGTTTGGGAATGTTTGCAGCCTGTCTGGTTGCTCGATTGTGTGTGTGAGTGTGTGAGTGCGTGAGCGTGTGTCTACGTGCGTGCGTGCGTGTGTGTGGGTGTGGGTGTGTGTCTACGTGCGTGCACGTGTATTTAAGACGTTGCTACGGCGATCCACATAGGGCTTCTGTTTAACCCCCTGTCGTGCTGTCTCGCTGGTGGTCTCTCTTTGGCTTCCGACCAAATCTCCTGCCAGACTGTCCAAGACAATCCAACACTCTAGGGTTAAATTGTTCCCTCAATTTCCCCGTCCCTTGTTTCAACCCATAATAGCCCAACAAGAATTGAGGCCGTTCTATAGTTTGTCTTGGCTAGACGTGGTCGAGACTGGCTGGACTGTCCTCTCGGCTCTTTTACATAACCAGAGATACAAGTCTAATCCGTAGACAGAAAAACAGACAAACAGAGAAACAAACAGAGAAACTAACAGGCAGAGAGAAACCTAAACGCCGCTTCATTACATAAAGGCGGCGTAACAAGACCGGACCTTATCTAATTTGTTCACGTGGTCAGAAAGCAGAAAGGGGGGGGGGGGGGCTGTGTCTCTAGGCACAATGACTTTTTCCTGGCGCTTTCTTTTAAGCAGGCTTCACAATGCCCAGGTCCATTGGTCAGGCGTGGCAGGAAGCGTGCCATGGCGCTTGAAGACTTCCGGGATGCTTTTTTGAAAAGTCCGACGTTTTAAAGGTCAGATTATTCACGAAGGCCCGACAGAAAGACTAACATGCATGGTGCCATACAAATTCCATGATGTTTATTTGATGTGACGTCGCAAAAGCTAGGTTCTTGGATCTTCACGAAGCAGAGTCAGGTTGTCAACGTACTTTTGCGACACCCAAGTGGGTGGCTGACAAGTGGTGTCGATGTCTGTACTAACTGATCTATACTCACGGAATAAAATAACTTAACATTGTTTAAAATATAATATCTCAAAATCGAAAAAAGTTACAGGAGTGATTTTTGTACCAACGTAAAGCTTGTTCAATTGCTCATTGTGGGCAAAAAACCGGAATAGTCTGGCTTGTTCCGTTTTTTTTGCAATTTGAGCTCAAAGACGCATGGTGTCATTTTGGAGTTTACAAACTTAGCACTGTGTGTTTGACAGCGCTGTGCGTGCACTGATTGCCTGGTCACTCCGAATCTCCTAGCAACATCAGTATAAGTCATCCCTCCTCTCAACATCCCTATTGCGACGAGTCTATCGTTCACACACGTTCGTGGCATGGTGAAAGACAGAGTGGACAGTTTTGGGCAAAGAGAAAGAAACATTTTAGTGAGTTGTTCTCACTCACAAACAAACGGACAAACCAAAGGCAGTACTTTCATGCAATATTCGTGGATCAGCAGCAGACCTTTTGCAGGTTTCAAGTACGGGTAGACGTGCCCCGAGAGTCAAAGAGTGCAGGCCTACCTGTTTACAGCACACACAGCGTGCACTGGCTGTCGGCAGCGTCGGCAAGCTTAGGCGTCAGTCTAGTAAACTCCAAAATGACACCTCTTCTCAGGAATTGATGGTTCTATGATCTACCACCCCGCTCTCCTGCAACTTTTTCCGATTTTGAGATATTAAATTTTAAAACATGTTAAGTTATTTTATTCTGTGAGTATATTTCCAACGGCAGCTGCCGAATACTCCCACCAACCTTTGCCTGAAGCTGGCTAACACACACACACACACACACACAACACACACACACACACACACACACACACACACACACACACACACACACACCACACACACCACACACACACACACACACACACACACACACACACACACACACAAGAACGCTAAAGCGTGATTAAGGTGTATCGTCTAAGGAGCCAATTTGAGGAGAAAAATCTGGCGAATTGAAGTTTAAAAATTCAAGAGACATTCGCCGTGCTTTAATTCAGACACAGCTGTAGTGAGTAGCTCGAAAGAGGTCCGCAACTACGCTCAATAATAAATGGATTCTATTCGGCGAATTATTGTCTCGGACTCTCTCCTGTTTTAAATAGTCCCGACCTCCGATCGTCGGCACATTTTATTGAGTGCTGTTGGATGAAAACCGTTGGATTCAGGAATTCAAATCTGTAATCTAATCAGGCATGGGAATTCCAAAATAGAAAAAACTCTGAAAATAGGCCGAGGTCCAGGGGCCGAGCCCCGTTGGGGGGATCACGAATTTTAGCATTTTAGACCAATATTTTGATAGTTCTCGTGTAAGCAAATAATGGATAGAGAGACAACAGTATACATATAATTTAATTTACCTTACCTTGCTGCGGACATTTTTTTTCCCGCTGAAACGTAATTTCCTTTTCGCGGAAATCCGCGATTTTGCGGACAATTCCCATGCCTGAATCTTGCGAGCGCACACACATTCCCATTACGGAAGTAAACCGCATTACACAGCGCAATCAAACACACTGTCAAGAACGACCACACAACACAGTATTTCGATTTAAATAATACAATATTCAAACTCTAATTCTAAGGCATTTGTTGTGTGTGGTACCATCAAAACCCAAACCGAACTCTGCAGCTCTTCGGGCGAGTTTAAATATGTACCTTCGGCAACTGAGTGAACGTAATATGCGGGCTCCTCTCCGCAGGGCAAAACCGAGCACGGAAATCAAAACAAAGAGTGCGGCGGAGGAATTAAAAAGGAGAAATCACAGTGTCGAAACAAAATACCCAAATACCGCCGTTTCAAAGTTTAATAAGACCAAGAGCACGAACACTAATCTTAAGGTGTTCCGGGTACGTGGTGACATAATTACAACTCCCAACCCGAACGTTATAGCTCTTGTGGAGATAACTGACACTTGGTTTTACTTTTGATTGTCCATTATATCCATTATACCCCTTTAACCATTCAGGCAATTACAGATAGTGCGTGCGTGTGTGCGTGCGTGCGTGCGTGTTGTGTGTGTGCCTGCTGGTGAGTGCGTGCGTGCGAATTTTCGTGGGCTTGCGAGGAGGGTGTTACGACCCGATCCTTCAGTCTGACTCAGCAGGAACGGGATCGATCGGATCTTCCAGTCTGCTGCCGGCTTTAGACAATAAGAGATGAGGCATTCCTCACTTTAGTCCTCATCAAACTGATTGTAGCTGGTCACTTAATCAAGGTCGGTACTTTGGGTTCAGTGCTGGTACAACTGGTACAGCACTCGGGTCAGGAGTTCGAATCCAGGCCGAAACGGACACGGGTCAACTTCCTGTGCAGACTTAGAGACGTCCTCCACGTCCCTACCCATTCTCAATTTGTTTTTGCGGATAAAGACCCCAAATTTCTGAGTCATTTTGGAGTATTGGCTTTATCTGGGCATCAACAAGTTTCAAGAAAAGGTTTGGGGAGAAATCAACGAGTCTCAAGAGCGTTCTAAATAACTCAAAATCCCCTTTCTTTGCCTGAAAGTGACATCATTTAGAGCATTTGAGAAGATCATGCCAGTTGTGGGAACAATTCCCAAATACTTTACTATTGTTACCTTAAAAATACAACCCACATTTCTGCCTTTGAATTGTATCCGCCGTTTCTGAAAATGATCTTTGATTTTTTAAGGTTTACTTGGGGATTCATGTCTCAAGTTTAATAAGCCTTGCGGGCAAAAACATTGTTGGTTTCGTAGGCCGACAACGGTATCCGACAACAAAAGAATGTCATCAGCAAAAAGCAATATCAAAAATTCAACCAGGTCAGGCACAATCTGCACTCTATGTTTACAAATAGAGATAATTTCTAAAGCCAATTCATGAATAAAAAGGAAAAAATACTAAAGTTCTGGACATCGAAAAAATTAAAAACACGTCCGGGTATATCATTCCCAGGAACTCTCATGTAAAATTTCATAAAGATCGGTCCAGTAGTTTACTCTGAATCGCTCTACACAGACACACGAACAGACAGACACACTGACACACACACACACACACACACACACACACACACACACACACACACACACACACACACACACACACACACACACACACACACACACACATACACCACGACCCTCGTCTCGATTCCCCCTCTATGTTAAAACATTTAGTCAAAACTTGACTAAATGTGAAATGACAACGAAGACATGTAAATAAAATAACAAAATACTGCAAACGACCTTTCTCCGCCTCCTACTCTGAAGAGTAATTTAGATGGAATAGAGACAGGAAACGTAGATCGTAAAAAGCTTTAAAGGGATGCTATTGATCTGACCGTTTGGGGGGTAGGGGGGGGGGGGGAGGGAGTTCTGGCGAATTTGACGAATCTGGGGAATCCATTGTACCTTAATCTAGACGCACACGGCAACATTTGCTCCAAAACGCAAAAGTATGGTAATTGATAAAAATCAAATCTAATGATTTAAATCTTAGTGAGGGAATGCCCTTCAGTGCGCTTCCTCTCTCGGGTGTTGGACACAAAAAGTAGTTGCAGTAGAAATTGCAGTTCAACATCAGCACCAAACCCTTGAAAAAATGTACGTAACTTGTTTACCTAATGTTTATGGAACACACACAGACACAGACACA